>NW_027413191.1:183222-263390 GCF_048544455.1 Silene latifolia | reverse complement strand
AAGTTCATTGAATACGAAACTAAGTACACCCAACTAGAGAAGACATGTCTCGCCCTGGTTTGGTCAACAAAGTGTTGGAGTAGTGCCCTCCACAATAAGTGCGTTTACATATTAAATCTCGTTAAAGCAATATCAGGGATTTATTTATTTATTTGTCAGCTGGTCATCGTTAATCGGTAATGATTGGCTGACTAGAGTTTGACATTACTGTCGTATGACAGCGGTGACCAGCTGATCCCTTTAGGTCACACCTATAGGATGATGCCGACATGGAAAAAAACTAATTATTTGTTTGAGATACAAATTAATTAAATCCTTGTATTAATTGACTTTTAATAAGTCAAGTGAATGTATTATTTGATGACGAGTTACGAACTCGGGCCGAGGGGATTTATTATTTAATTATTTGATGATTAATTAATAAATGTCAATTGAGATTTAATAATTAATAGTTAACTAATTAAATTTATACGATATGTGTATAAGTTTTGAGGTAAAGGTAATTAGCTATTTTAATTTACAAGAGGTTGTAAAATTAGCTAAATGGGGTAGTGTGGACAGCGGGGGGCCCACGGGGGCGCTTGGGAGGAAGAGAACAAGCATTTGCATTTGTTGGAGTCGCCACCAATTTTTATGGGAAATTGGAACCGTTCGAATACCTCGTGTCATGTCAAGACACAAAGTAAAGACATGAACACTAAGCAATCGTTACCCTTAGCATTCTATGTCTAGAATGACTCTCGTGGATGCCAATGAACACGGATGTTCACAGAGATCTGGAGTAAGGGGTGAGGGTACGTATTAGGAAGCTCTTTTGATCGAACACCTAATCCCGCCCGCCTCGATAGCGGCCTCTACAAATGATTAGGGACATCATCTATACTCGATATATCATCGGCTATATGCATGAAATGCAACATCCAAGTTTTAATCCTAGCATGTGAAGATTAACTAAGTCGGTTGACAATTAGTTTAGCAATCAATTGGGTCGAAGTAGGATTTAATGCTCAATTACATGTGAAAACATACAAATGATACAAAAAAAAGAAATACAATAAAGGAAAATACAATAATTACAATGGGTTCAATGATTTATGTCGAAAATACCTTTAAAACGGATAATTTGGGAAAAAGAATGAATAAAGAATTAACGAACAAATCAGAAGGTGATAATACGGTTAATAGTCAATTATACGTAAACTAATTAAACTAGGTCAAGCAACAACGAAGTTTAGAGACAGAACTCAACCGGGAACAGTAGCGCAAGAGATCGCGCCCTTTGGAAGAGGCGCGGCGATTCTTTGCGTCTGTTCCAAGAGTGAGTTCCCGGCCGTGAAGCCGAATCGCAAATCGTTAATACTCATGGGTTAATTTAAGGATTGATTAATAATATATACTCGGATGAAAGTTATTAATAGATTATTTACATGTGATTAAAGGTCATAAAAGCAATAAACATGGATGAGACGGAATATTTACAAGATTAATTATGGGTTATTAACGAATTAAACAAACTAATTAGATTAAACAAACTATTAATGACGGATTAATGAGGAAAACGACAAAAGACAGATGAAAATATATCAACGGTCGAATTCCAGAAACCCGATATGAACAAATCGAATTCCTACAACCCGGATTGAATTTAATGACGAAAACCCCAAATATGAGATTATAAGGGATTTAAGCTGGATTTAATGACGAATTAAACATGTGAATGAATGATAAATAAAATACATGAAATTATTAGACGATTGTATCTAAGAATTAGAGAGAACAAACGAAACAAAACAAAGACGAACGAATTACAGAGGACGAAGGAAGAAGAAAGGAAGCGAATCATGCGGCGGCCTCACGAAGAGGCGCAGCGGGAGAATGCGCTCCTTCGAAGAGGCGCGGCGATTCTTTGCGTCCTTTCTCGACATCTGTCTTAAAAAGTCCGTAAAAGAGGTTTTAAAGCACGGTTTTAGAAATCGGTTTTAAGAGGTGTTTTCGACATAAACCTTACATTAATGATGATACAAAAAGTAAAAAACAATAATAAAAGAGAGATTTACACCCTCAGACTTACATTTTTGACGAAACGAGATGAACTAAGTTATCGATTAGCGATGCTCGACTCGAACTATAATGCAATTATGAAATTGCCCTCGTAAGAGGAGAACGATTAGATTAATTAAGTTGATTGATTGTGGAGTTGGTCAAATTGGTCGGTCATGCAAACGAGGCTGGTACTCAGAAGGATCCGAGTTTACGTGGTCGAAAGTTCAAGCACGTAGACGCCAAAAAGTAAGAACAAAGGTCTAGAATACAAAGGGAGAAGAGAAGGGCGGACACTCGCGTGAGAAATATGAGGAGCGAAGGCTCCTATTTATACTAAACACGTGAAGGAATTAGGGTTTCGGAGAGTCTTTGGAAGTGAATCTCGGAAAGATATAAAAAAGATATGAGAAAAACGCAGAAAAGGGCCTGGGAAGAGGCGCAGCAGCCACTGCGTCTCTTGGAAGAGGCGCAACACCTGCTGCGTCTGTTCCCAAGTGGTTTCCTCCTGCGAAATAAAGATTTCCGTGTTTAAGTTATGGTAGGACGGAATAATTTGGTTTTCCTTAATATTTTGTATGAATATTACGGGAAATTGTTTACCAAAGGATAAAGATTGTGAAATATTTATAAAAATATGGACTAGAAATATCCGGAACATTCCAGAACATTCTGACTCGGGATTTAACGGTTATCAGAAAATGAAGACGGTTTTAGGCCCGGACTCCAAATGTACTCTAATTCTCAAAAACGACCGTATCGGCACGTAGATGACAACTAAGAGGTAGACATCAGTGTTTGAGCAATCACTTGACGATAAACTTACGAACTGTCACAAATCGTTCCGCGTACCAAACATGCGGCCCAATCATCACCGGGTGGTTTGCGTAGAGGTGCGAAAATGAAGTATCTCTGAGCCCCCACTTTGACGAGGCTTGGACAAGGCGAAAGTCAAAGTATAGCCATCAGGTCAATCGAAGATTACAACCTGACGACTATGGCGACGCAAGGCGGCTCAAGGGGTCTGAACCAAGGACCTGTCGTCGGGAACATTTTAGAGTCTGTCGACTATCGGGGAGGGTCGTTTAAAGTCCATTAGACTACGTAAGGAGGCTCGCCAGCCATAAGTGAAAGGAAAAGTAGATCTATATACTAACATATTCATATATATGTTTTAATTTAATTTGTCATAAAATTAATAAGTGATCTTATGCATGCAAACTAATAAACAATATAAAGAAGAAACTATCATCTTACATTGTGATTTTCGGATTTATGGGCACAAGTGAGTTCACCTACTCACTTGTTCTTGAGCTTCCAAATATTGGATGAACAAGGTTCAAATTAGAACCTCTCCCAAAAGCATATACCCAAGGAAACTCATAATAACCAATATTATTTAGATCTAGTAATAATATTGGTTTTACTATAAAATTGACACAAAATAAATTGTATTTTTACTCTTGAAAATCTCGGTCAAAAGGGAGTATTTGTGAGTTTATTTCTCTAGAATTATCATAAATTGTAGAGAGTTTTTATTGCATTTTCTTACACTAGAAAAATTAGATGGAAAGAATGAATAATGTCATTGATCCATATGGTTGCACATACAAGAGGAAAACCGGTTGGAGGGGGGGACTTTTTGGGGAGCCAATGCATGGTCTTTGTCTTCTCAAGGAAAGAGTAGGTATGCATGGCTAGAAGTAGTCTTTTTATCATTATGTTTTCCACTAATATGAAAACATAATATTAACCTAATTACTCCTCCATTTTCGGCACTTTCATAATAAAATGGATGGTCCATTTTATTTTGTCATTTGTCAATTTTGTCACATGTAACATGTTACATGACATGTCACAATGTAATGTATTTTTAACATATTAAAAATCAACATACTCATAAAATATGTCATTTACAAAATTTGACTAGTAATTCGTAATTACTTGTGCCAAAAGTGTTTCCATATTATAAACTACAACATTCTGTATTTATAATAATTTATTCATTCCGTTTCAATTGTTTCTGTAAACAATAATTTCATCTAAGTAATAAAACAATTCGATTACTTAGACCGTGTCTCATTTAATCATATTACAATAAGATACGTTATTTATACTCACAAGATCATCCGTCAATTTTAAGCAATTTAATTAACTCGTATCGGTATACGATTAATTAAATTATCAATTAAGAGTATTTCCCTATAGGTATGACCTAAGGGGATCAACTGATCACCACCGTCGCACGATAGTAATGTCAAACTCTAGTCAGCCAATCATTACCGATATGTGTGGACCAGTTGACTGTAAAATATTACATCCCACATGTATTCTTAAAATGAGATTTAATAATGATATTTAAATCATGTGATCGCACTATTGTTGAGGACACATTTCCCAACAATCTCCCACTTGTCCTCGACAAGTGTGCGTCACCAATTCTCTTGTCCTATTACTATCTTCCACTCAATGCAAGGTGTCTTTCGGGTCGCACTTGCAAGTGATCATATCGAGAGTGGTTTCCTCGATCTGGAGAATAACTGATTGACCGGATTTATCTATCATAGATACCTTCCGAGCGTGGCCACGCATTTCCAGTTCATTACTCCTTGAGTGGCCCTGAGATATTATTTTAACCCTGACAAGGGGGTCGACAATTCCTATCGCACTTATTCCCTTCGACTAGCCACAGCCATCATAACCCAAAATATGCCCATTTGACCCCATTTACGAAGGTCGTAGTAACACAAATCAAAGTTAATCTGAAACTGTGCCATCTTAGGCGAACAGTCTTTAGTCAAAAGAATCGACTCATTAGAATACTATAGCGACTCTCGCCATGACCAGGCTATATAAATTTGCCGAACTCTATAAGCGGTCATAAGGCCCGACAAAGTGTTCCTAACGATGCGCCTATGTGATCGACTAGTCATCTCACATGACTCTATGGCACTTGAACTTGCCATCAATCGCATCACACTCTAGTCACTTCGAGACGTCACCTCATACAAGCGACTATGGGCTAATACTATGTTAATCCGAGTTCACTTTAACGGGGTTCAACGTTGTCTCTACAACCCGTTTGGATGTAACAAAGTATAATAAAAGAGTTTTAAAGTAAAACTCGAACGACAAATGCGATTATCACATATAAATGGTCAATGCCTGATTACTATTTCATGTTCTATAATCTAATTTGATCTTGTACGTAGTTGTTCATTTCAATTCAATTGAAATGACATGACTCATCATTTTTAGCCTTTGAGAAGGCTTTGGTTAGTAGGTTTTATCAATTTCTTGTACCTTACTCAACCTTACTACATACTCGTTTTCCTTTGTAATGTATACATTTGCATTACAAAACTTTCTGAGTACGTGTCGAGATCCAATCAAGACATAGGCCCTCTAGCCTAAGAATAGCTCCCACTTTGTTTTCACGATTGTGCGGGACTCATCCTTCTTGCACATCTCATGATTGCAAGTGTACTCAATTTCCGTTATAAATATCTCTCATTGTTCTTTATTGCCTAGAACGATTCTAGAAAATCTACTTCTTAATTAACATTGCCACAATGGTATCTTAACCATCCTAATGTGTTTTGATTATGGTTTTGTCGGAAACCATGCGCAATCTCAATTGTCAATTGTCACTTGTGTAACACCCTTACACAAAATTGCATCATAAACACTTTGCATCATAGCCTTAATGCTTCTGCAAGCACTTAAGGGTAATCTTTGTGGCTTACTTGGTAAAGATTACTTAAATTCGATTTTGAAAACAATTCATCATACTCAAAGCATATGAAGTGTTATACATCATTTCTTTTTAATTGATTCGGCAGCGGAAGCAAATGAAATCAATCAAATATGTTCAATTTAATTGAACTAGTCATGAATCTTATCAACATAAGACTTCTTACTGACGCTAATATCATGTGGATTTATCTTCATAAATCCGGATATTCAAGATGTATTATAATACTCCAAAAGTCTTAAATCATTCTCAATGATCAATATGTCATCCACATATCGGACTAATTAAAAATTCCGTAACTCCCACTAAACTCCATGTATAAACACAACTTCTCGACTTATCGAGAAATGTTTTATCACATGATCAAAATGTTGATTCCAACTCATTGATGTCCTACTTAAGATCCTCTCTTAAGTTTCACATTATATTAGGATTGCAAGAATCTATAAAACTCATGACATGTATTGAATACATTCCTTCTATTGAAGAAGTGGGTTTTAGATTCACTTGCTGTATGCATATCCTCATAATGAAACACAATCCCTAAGAAGATCCAAATAGACTTAATCATTTCAATTAGTGCAAAACCCTTTGAAACCAATCTTGCTTTGAAATATCTCTTTATTAGTGCAAAACCCTTTGTCA
The DNA here is from genome assembly GCF_048544455.1 of Silene latifolia. Classification (NCBI taxonomy): domain Eukaryota; kingdom Viridiplantae; phylum Streptophyta; class Magnoliopsida; order Caryophyllales; family Caryophyllaceae; genus Silene; species Silene latifolia. The sequence continues at coordinate 256,951 of NW_027413191.1, read as the reverse complement.
CTAATCAAGCCCTTTTGTTTCGGATTTTCATGGCTCTAAGCCTTGTATTGAGTTGTGACTTAAACACTCTTATGTAAGTCATATGTTCATTACTTTCTAGAAGTAATCAACTTGAATCAAACAATTTCTTTTGTAAGTTATAAGCTCTTTACTTTCTTAAAAGTAGCATGAATTCATCATTTTTAACAAGTGACGAATTTAACCTCCTAGGTTTTGAAGAAACAATGTCTTACACAAAACGTCTCATGTAGCCAAGAAAGACCAGTTTCTTGCGACATAACATTCTCTGTGGCTCTTGAATAATTTCTCCCACTCTGTCTTCTAGAAATAAACTTGTATTTTAGAAAGACAGCTTCATGAGCCGCAAACCCGTCGTGCTCGTGATAATTGAAAAGGGAAAAATGAGCATTTGTTTCTTGTGAAAACTTACAACCATGGTACCCTTACCATTTCATATCTCATATGATTCGATTTAGTGGAAAAATAATTTAGACAAAAATGATAAAATCCCCAAAAGGATCAAGTAACTCAAAGTAACTTGATTGAAGTCCAAACCATATCGAATAGCGTTTGATTTCTTATCCATCCACACATTATTTCATAATGCGTGCTAAGAGAGATTAACTTGTGATACTATATCACATTTCCTTTGGCTTATATCAAAGTCTTCACTTTGATAATCCCATCACGACTAAATCGTGATTCCTTGAACTCTTGAACTTCTTCAAAGATTTCTCTATTTACCTTATTAAGTGAACACACTAGTGTCAACTTAAATCGTTGGTAAAAGATGATGATCAACCTATTTTGGATCGATGATTTATAACCTCGATCTCCTTTTCAACCAAAAGGTACGAGATATCTTGCTTTGAATACAAGATACGCATATACCATTAACAATCTAATGGTTTCAAGAGTACTCGATAACTCTTTGCGTTCATCATTCCAAAATTTAAGGTTTAATCTTGGGTTACCAATTTGAGTCTTGCATTATCTTCATGATATATCATTCTAGTTTGGTTTAGAATATAATCACCTCGATGATGGGCTAGCCATACATCAAATCATGGTGTATAGGATCACAAAAGTGAAACCTCTTTTGTATCTTTAACAAATTGTATTCTTATTTAGAGTTTATGTACTTAATAGTCACAATTAAGTACAACTCCAAACCCGAAAACTAGATTTAGTACACAATGACTCTATCTCTTGACTTCATTGTTACTAGTCGTCATATTCTAATCATCCTATGTATCAAACATAATGATGAAAACCACCACCGGTTTCTAATATTGACGAAGTAATACTAGCAAAATTTATGTTTAATCAAATAAACATTTAACGAAGATGGTCCCATTAGATGTCCCACAACTAACTTGTTGATTCTTCAATAATTTGAGGTAGTTTCCTTTCTCGTGTCTAACATTTAAGACAATGGAAACTTTATCGGTCGGGATTGATAGGTTTAGTATAGTCATTCTCAACAACTTTACCTTTAACATAACCTTGTATCAATTCCATTCTAATTTTACTTCTTTAACCTCGTCCTCATCTTAACGGTTTAAGAGAATGCTCCCACTCATTTCAATGAGTCTTTACTTAGAGAAGCAAAGGTGAATCTTATAAAGATTACTCTTCAATTCAATCGTTTTAGTCTTAAAACTTTCATTGAAGTGGTTGCGTTATTTTGGTCAATTACAATTCGACAAAACTAATTACCAAAACAATTTATCGTTTCAAGGTACTTAATTCAATTAAGTATATGAAACATAATCCATTGTAAGTAGAAGTGTTAGTCAAGAATCAAAAACCTGTTTGATAATGAATAACTTTAATCTATACTCTTTACAAGAGATCCTTAGCAATGGTTCATTCGAGGTCTTTAGAAGAAAATTCAAATTTTGTCTTTAGATACGATGTTTTAATGGAGTTTTGAATCGAAATGATATCGTATATGAATTGTGGTAAAGAAATAGAACAATATAACAACGGAATAGTGGAAAACTTAACATTTATCGTTTTAATAATACTTGAAAAACAAGTATAGCATTTACATAGTGACCTCTACCCAACTATGATAAATGATTCCAAGATCCAAATTCATATTAACTTGGGCACGGTAGGGCCGATTCATCCCTTATCAATATAACTCGGTGGATTAACTCTTTAATCGATTCTACTTTTAGAACTCTTGGTCGATAAAATTACATTAATATTTATCTTTAGCCCGAACACATGCGACTACGGTCACGAATACTTCCGTTGAGCTCAATCCAAATTTCGAATAAATGTGTCCATGAATCCAAATCCACATCAACTTGGGCACGGTAGGGCCGATTCATCCCTTATCAACATGAATTCGGTGGATAGACATTTATCACCCACTTCCCCTACGTAACAAGGTTTGTACCCCGGTAGGGCCGAGTGCACTCCCTCGCGAAATAGGTTTTCATGGTTTCTACTATTTGGTAAGGCTAAGTCTCAATTGTTTATTTTAGCGAGAGGTCATGTCAATTTATTATCTATCACGTTTTAAGTGAACTAAAGCGGTGAACTACGATAATTATAATTGACACGGTCGATATACTCGATTAAAAGATGATGCATGTTTTAGTTATGGCGATTTAGCGATGCATGCAATATATAAATAAAATGCAAAGCATAAAAATAAATCCTAGTATGGCCTTCCTAAAATAGAAAATCTAATTAACTATTACATATTCGGAAACCAACTCCATTGGTCCCTTGAACTTCGGTTGTGGCACGCATCTCTAGGTAACACCGTCTTTATGTATCGCCATCTTGAAGAAATCCGTCTTTGGGAACTCCGAAATGAATAAAATTACATAATAAATTACATAATTTCTTATTATACATTTGTAACTATAATAAAATAAATCTATTAAATTACAAGACGGTGATACGAGATCACAATAAAATTACAACCGAATCGATATTCCCATACATTTCGGGTAATACCAATTAAAAACTAAGGCCATACTAAGTAAAAATTACATAATTCAAAATTACGTAAATAAAATTATGACAATCATAAAGAAAATGCAGCATTATAATATGTATGAACATGCCCAATTTTATGCTAAATCGCCTTTAATTAGCCAATATCGTATATTACTCGGTTTTTACGGATTTGCGTGATTTCAACATTTTATAATCACAAAAATTACATAAATTCATATTTATGCATAAGTTAATTACCCTAACCTCTTAGGACTCAAAATTTAGTCTTCACTAATAATTTGACCATAATTAACTCATATTTCTAAAATTGTTCATTAATGGACCAAAAATTACAATAAAAATGCTATAAACTTCAAATAAATCACAAAAATTCAAATAAATTCAAAATTTGAAATTTAAACTCATGAACATTCTGCAAAAAAAAAACCATGACACTCATAATGTTCAAAAACCTTAGGTTAAAAATTTCAAAATTTTTCCGGAAAAACAATGTTGCGGTTCATCGGTTTTTAACAAAATAATCATTAAAATATGAGAAAAATTATATTCATCAACTTTGCAATTTAAGATCTGAAAAAGACAATAAAATGCAACATGTGACGTTTTTCCTTAGTCATAGATTATGTTTTATTAATTTTTCACTAATAATGTCATTATTTATGCTATTTTTCATCAAAAATCCATAAATCATGCACAAAGACTTCAATATAGCCTATTATTTTACACACATCTTGTAAAATTGCATGTGACAACATACTAAATTTCTATGACCAGATTCAAAATTTATCTCATATTAACCTATTTTTTACTTTAAATCCGATTTTTATCATGAAAAATCCATTTTTCGAGCATAAAAACTCATAAAATTATGAAAATTTCCAGATCATCTAAAAATAATATATGTGAAAACATATCCAAAAACCACTGGAAAATTCGAAGTTTAGCTAATTTTCGTCCAAAAATGACATTTTTATCATAAAAATCACATTTTAATGCCAATATTATATAAAATGAACAATAAAATCCATAAATTAACCAAAATATCCTAAATACATTTTAGGATCAGAAACTTTAACATGCAAAAATTAATTTTGTGATATATCATAATAACACAAATTATACAAGTTTTATATGTTAATCTTTATAACTCGGAAAAACTTTTAACCGATTTGCATGCAAACAACCAAGGCTCTTGATACCGATTGAAAGGAAAAGTAGATCTATATACTAACATATTCATATATGTTTTAATTTAATTTGTCATAAAATTAATAAGTGATCTTATGCATGCAAACTAATAAACAATATAAAGAAGAAACCATCATCTTACATTGTGATTTTCGGATTTATGGGCACAAGTGAGTTCACCTACTCACTTGTTCTTGAGCTTCCAAATATTGGATGAACAAGGTTCAAATTAGAACCTCTCCCAAAAGCATATACCCAAGGAAACTCATAATAACCAATATTATTTAGATCTAGTAATAATATTGGTTTTACTATAAAATTGACACAAAATAAATTGTATTTTTACTCTTGAAAATCTCGGTCAAGAGGGAGTATTTGTGAGTTTATTTCTCTAGAATTATCATAAATTGTAGAGAGTTTTTATTGCATTTTCTTACACTAGAAAAATTAGATGGAAAGAATGAATAATGTCATTGATCCATATGGTTGCACATACAAGAGGAAAACCGGTTGGAGGGGGGGGACTTTTGGGGAGCCAATGCATGGTCTTTGTCTTCTCAAGGAAAGAGTAGGTATGCATGGCTAGAAGTAGTCTTTTTATCATTATGTTTTCCACTAATATGAAAACATAATATTAACCTAATTACTCCTCCATTTTCGGCACTTTCATAATAAAATGGATGGTCCATTTTATTTTGTCATTTGTCAATTTTGTCACATGTAACATGTTACATGACATGTCACAATGTAATATATTTTTAACATATTAAAAATCAACATACTCATAAAATATGTCATTTACAAAATTTGACTAGTAATTCGTAATTAATTGTGCCAAAAGTGTTTCCATATTATAAACTACAACATTCTGTATTTATAATAATTTATTCATTCCGTTTCAATTGTTTCTGTAAACAATAATTTCATCTAAGTAATAAAACAATTCGATTACTTAGACCGTGTCTCATTTAATCATATTACAATAAGATACGTTATTTATACTCACAAGATCATCCGTCAATTTTAAGCAATTTAATTAACTCGTATCGGTATACGATTAATTAAATAATCAATTAAGAGTATTTCCCTATAGGTATGACCTAAGGGGATCAACTGATCACCACCGTCGCACGACAGTAATGTTAAACTCTAGTCAGCCAATCATTACCGATATGTGTGGACCAGTTGACTGTAAAATATTACATCCCACATGTATTCTTAAAATGAGATTTAATAATGATATTTAAATCATGTGATCGCACTATTGTTGAGGACACATTTCCCAACAATAAGAAGAGATCATACCTGAGACTTCTTCTCGAGATGCTTCCGGAGGTGCATAGGAGCTAAGGGTAAGACCTAAAAGATATGTAAGGATTGGTGCTAGGGCATGGGGCCCTAATGGAAAGCATCGACGGGAAGGAGGCCCGAATATAAGTTCAAACTAAGGGTAAATAAGGCTCGAGTGTAGGAGTTCTATCGGTTTGGGAACTTATGGAGAACGACACCTTCGTCGCTTTTCGAGGGGAAACAAGAAATATTGTGAGCAGCAGGACACAGGCGGGAACTGCTGGAGAAATCTGTTCGTGTTCAGCTTCAAACAAACTTCGGAAGAAATAGGGGCTGATGTTGATCTCCATGTCTCGAGAGGGAAAGTCTATCCGCTTACTCTCGTTGGGGAACATAATCGGGAATCAATCTCCGTGTCTCGAGAGGGAAAGTATATCCGCTTACTCTCGTTGGGGAAACATAATGAAGGCGTGTCGAAACACCTGTGAAGGAATAAATGCTTGTTGCGACGAGCAAAGTCTTGGAAGCGATAAATAACGTGTAATAGTCTGCTGTTTGGCTTAGAAATGCGGGTCGGAACGAAAGATAATCGTCAAACGGACCAGAAAGATAAAATAGCATCAGGGAAGAGGCGCACCAAAGGTGGGCCCACAAATAACGAACTCATAACGAATTTTTGAAAACTCGTATGGAGGGAACACCAGGAAGAGGCGCAGCAAGAGCTGCGTCTCTTGGAAGAGGCGCAGCGCCTGCTGCGTCTATTCCCCAAGGTGTATCTTCTGCGTAAAAACGCGATAAACAGAGGGATTGTTTCATTTGTTTCGAAACACAAATCACACAATACTCTCTCAAATCTTAACCATTTCCGCTAAGGTTTGATCCGAAAGCTTGCATTAATCATGACTAATCGAGGTATGTGTCCCATTCTTGCATTAATCTTCTATATTTGCTCAATTTGAACCGAAAAAATTAGGGTTTTCAACCCAATTGAATCGAAAATTTGGGGCTTTTCCCCCAAATGGATTTGCCTTGTTAAATTAGTGTTAGAAACTGATAATTGGCAGTATAAGGAACATAACCATGTGTTTGTTTCGAATTTTCGTTGAGTTTTGAGCATTTGAGTGAATTTGAGACGGTTTTACAGCTAAACCGTAAATTGCTTTGAAAATAGCCTCATGATCGCCCATTTGCGATGAAACTTGATATTTGGGACCCTTGGATGATGGGTAAACTTTCTACCATCTCGGAATTTTGGTTTGTGACGGCTTTTTCAGGACACTTTTTAGGGTATAATCACCATTATAACAAAATGCTGCCAAAATTTCGACTCGAACCCATGACTTGGCTTCCAATTAGGCTTGACTTGACCCTAACTACCACACGAGTGATCGGGTTTGTGAGAATATGGCCAAAGATGGCGAGAAAAGAGCGATTTCAGGGCTTCCGAAGGCTCGAAAATCCCTTAACTAAGGCTCGTCATCACGTGACGCGGCCTAAATTTGCGTTGATGTTGCAGGTGATGAGGCTTCTACTTCTGGGAGGGCTCCCATGGAGATAGACGCTGTTGCTATCGAGGAGGCTTTGGAGCAGGCTTTCACCGCTGCGGTGATGGCTGCTGGGGACGAGGTCCACGAGGAGGAGGCTGTTGAGGAGGAGGAGGCCCCTAGACGGGCCAACGTTGGGCGAGGAGGTCGTCAGCTGAGGGGAGCTTCCGCGTGGGCTGAGACCTGGGAGAGCAGGCACTTGCTATGGGTTGCAGAGGGTCACCTGTCCTACAGAACGGTGAAGAGCTTGGTAAATAGGAATTCACTACTCATCACTCATCTTCTTTCAGTTCATTTGCTCATATCTCATCCAAGTTTCATTCAAAACTAAAATTTGCTTTTGTTTCAAATCACAATAGGAGGCCGGGAACATCAGGTCGTTCTCGGGTTACATGACAGCGATGGTGTAACACCCGCGAATTTCTCTTTCTGACATTTAAAATTTATTTAACCGTTCGATTATTTTATTTTATATTTTTAAATCATTTAATTTAATTGATCTCCTTTTGAATATAAATTTTATAAAAGTTACTTTTTCACAAACTTGATTATATAAAATAAATATTTTTGTCGGATAATATTAATAGCGACAATAATAAAGCTCCGTCTTAAATTATAGTAGGTTAACGGCGAATTCCCGTCTAGCATAAGACCGTCACATTTTTACATATGAAGCTAATTTATTCGGACCAATCCGATCCCTACTACACATACTCACTCACCTACTCTCTACACTTAAAATGATCTTATTATTATTATTATTATTATTATTATTATTATTATTATTATTATTATTATTATTATTATTATTATTATTATTATTATTATTATTATTATTATTATTATTATTATTATTATTATTATTAATAATAATAATAATAATAATAATAATTATTATTATTATTATTATTATTATTATTATTATTATTATTATTATTATTATTATTATTATTATTATTATTATTATTATTATTATTATTATTATTATTATTATTATTATTATTATTATTATTATTATTATTATTATTATTATTATTATTATTATTATTATTATTATTATTATTATTATTATTATTATTATTATTATTATTATTATTATTATTATTATTATTATTATTATTATTATTATTAAACTTATTAAACCCCACCAACCATCCTCCCCCTTTTACTTTTTGGTTGTAACACCTGCAACAAAATCAACGCAAACAACAATAGAACAATAGACCATCGGTGAACCAATTGCCAGTTCTGTGCAAGCTTCAACCTCCGATCCCGTCTCCGTTTCTCGACCTTTTTCCATAATTCTTCCACCATTCTCTTCCTCTTTCCTTCCTCCTTCTTTCTAAGTAAGAAAGTCTCGTTATTGTGGTGGTTTCGTCTTTCGCCGTCTTATAAAAGTGTCGTCTTTTAGCTTCTTTATCCGTTTTTCTTGCTCTCTGATGAAGGATTTGAAGACCCGGAGCAGTTTGAGTTGGAAATCGTGCTCGTTGAGGAAGTTATAAGGTAACGGTGATAGGTTAATCGACAAAATGTCGAAACTCCGTCTTATGTATCGTTTTACATGTCCTTGTATGATATAGTTTGGTCCTTTGTGCTTTTCTCATATGAATGATTGAATGTGTCGGAATAATACTCGACTTGTATGTTTTCTTGAAGTGTTCTAATGCCTTCCCTTTTTCTTACCCGTATTAGAACTCTACTAGTGCAATATATTGGGTATAATATCAATAGGTTTATCATGGACTTGCGAGATCTTTACTAGTGCAATGCGATAGAAAACTTTCAAATTACTCAGCTTGCAGCAAGTATTGGCACTCTTTAGTCCTCTCTCCTGAAAATAACCACATAGGAATCTTAAGTTAGGATAGTGGAGTGAGTTGTGTACGTATGTGTATTTGAATGGACTGTTTTTTTGGACCCGTTTTGGGGCCGTGAAATGTGACCTTTGGAGCTGAAATGTGGAACGATTTTCGTGGACTTTCGGGACGTTTGGTGTTTTTAGTCACGAAAATGGTACCTTGTTGGGACCGGTTTTGGTGTTAAAAAATGCGGTTTTGAGACGATTACATGTTGAGTTTAGGGACTGGTTGTACGCATTTTTAGGACTTTTTTTGAGTCGGTTGTCGCAGTATTCTAGGACTGTTTTGGACAGTTTAATCACGGTGCATTCGGGTCAAGTGGGATCGCTTACAATGGGCCGAGCTGAGAAATTTATAGGGCTAAAATGTTGGTTGAATACGTAAATGATTTGAACTTCCGTCTCAAGTTTATATCTGAATTTTTCCCGCTTTCACATGCTCTCTCTCTTCTGTGTTAGTACTGTTTTGGGACGAGAATAGGGAGTGTGTTGGTACTGTTTTGGGGCGCAAAACTGTGCTATTTTGGGACTAATGCTCTTCCGAGACGGAAAATGTAGTGTTTATAGGTGTTGTACACGGCTGTTTTAGCAACCTATTTTGATGGTGTTTGCGGCTTTTGTTTTGGGTGGTTGTTTGCAGCTTGCTTTGGCCTACTTTGTGGTCTGGTTTTGGCAGGTTGCGTGATTAGTTTTGGGTCTGTTACGGCCTATTTTGGTGTGTGGTTTTGGCCTGCTTTGGGGACTGTGTTGGTGGCCTGCTCACGGCTTGGACTTGGCTGTTTTGGTACGGGTTTTGGGGCAGGAACTCGGGCCTTTTGATACGGTTTTGGGTAGAAGTAGGGCTGCCCGTGGCCTGTTTTGGAGGTGGGTCACGGGTGGTTGTTGGGTCGTGAATGGGGTTGCCAAAAAGGTCCTTTGAGTCGTGTCATAGCTCGTTTGGCGCAATTTGGTTATTTGAAATATTTAAATTCCGTCTCGTGTTTTATATAATGTGATTCGTTAAATATCGTTCATTTTTTTTATATTCTTCTCACATGGTTTATAATTGTGAAATACATTCATTACTATCTCACGTGTATATGAAATGACATGTTTCCATTTTTATAAGAGCTCGATTTAATTGTTTATGCCTTGGGAGTAGTAAATGATTTATCTTACATTTGAGTCATTTATAATTGAATGTTTGTTTGCTTATTATAAATGATTCATTTTCATTTGTTTACATTTTCACTCAAGTGACAAATATTGAAGAAATGGGCTATTTATTCATATTCGTGAATATAATTTGTCATGAAATGTCTTATTTGGATTATATCGGCTCATTACATTAGTAGTCTCTTTCCAAGTTGATTCGTATCGCTTGGTTGAGTCGTATTTTTGATAATGCCTTTATGCTATACCGTATTGCTTGACTTACCTTTACGCCTCTTTCGGACTGTCCTGCCGATTGTGGGTTTAGCTCATATCTTCCGCCTCTTTCGATCGTCCCGCCGATTGTGGGTTCTCGATTTCCGATCTGTCTTCGAGTCTTGGATGCGGACTGCTTCGCCGCATGTCGAATCGGGAACTGTACTGTCCCGAGAGTCTGGCCAGATTTAGACTAGGACTGAGTCTTGGGAGTACCATTGTCGTCCTACCAGGGGAATTATATATTGATATATGAGTAGTAAAGGTCTTGCTTGGTTATAGATATTGGTATTTGTCTTTCAAGGCAAGAGTTATGCCTTGTGTTGTTTGTCTTGGTCCTATCGGATACTAGGGGTGAGCTATAAGCCCTCTAGTTGCGATATGATCGTCGGGATTGATGATCCCATCCGTTCTTATGGTGAGATGCAAGCCATAAGTATGAATGTGACATTAGTAGCCACGTCCCGTGCAATGTTTTCTAAGTGGTTTTCCAAATAATGGCTACGGTTTCTATTCTTGTAATTTGCATTGGTTGATCCCTTACTTAACTGCTTCACATGATTCGGATTCTAATCTCATATCTATGTTGTAATTCCTTGAAATGCGTACTTTTGCATAAATGACCGTATTCTTGTCTTTCATATTATTTAATGGTCTCACGTGAACAGTTGAATCTTTATTATGCTAATGTTGGCCTATCTTGTTCCATCTCAATTATTTGCCACGTTTACATATAAACTTGATATTCTTATCTTTTGTACGTGTCTTATATGACTTACCTGTTTCAATTCCTTGTTATGTTCGTTTTGACATTTTGTGGCTGGGTGAGTTACTCCCCAGTTCATTTTTACATGAATGACAGGTATTAGTTGGTGCATTCATGGGGTGAAGACATGTGTGAGCTAGCGAGCACTTTGGCCTTTTAGTCGGTTTATTTGGATTGTTTAGACTCACCTTTTATTGTATTGTCATTCGAGGGATATCTTTTCCCTCACCTTGACTATCACGTTTGTATAATTTAAACTTTATTTCCGCATTCTTTGTTTGTGTTTGGTATTTTAATAAAACCGCGCTTTAAATTTTAAAAGTTTCAAAAATTCCCTATTTTCCGCTTGAGTTTATAAGTTATATTTTCCGCTTTATCGTGGGGTGTCACAGTTGGTATCAGAGCCTATGTTGCTCCCGACGCACACACGTGTACCCCAAATTTAAATGTGAACTTTACCCTGAATAATGGATGAGAGATGGGTAGACTTAAGGATCTAAGGTGGTAGTCTGTAGTGTGTTTGCTCTTTGTTAGGTCCTAACATGTTTGTTGATTGTCATTTAATAATTGTTATGCCTGTGGATCAATGACCGTGAACTTACCTACATGAGGATCAAGATTTGGTGCCTATTGCCGGGGATTGAAGAATTGTTCAACCTTTGAAGAATGCTTCTACTTCCTCAGAGATATTTCTCTTTCTTTGTATACCTTGCCTTACTCTTTATCTCTTGGTGTTTATCCTTCTTCTAAACTCTCTTCTGTTTTACTTTGAAAGCAACTCTTGTATCTCTCAACTCGTCCTTTGTCCCTTGCTTATCCTCCCTTAACGCCTTTTGGATAGTTCTCTTTCTTTTGTGAGATATTAATTTTGGCTGGATAATTTGGCTTTGTGGAGTTTATTTGTGATTGACCCATAACCCTTGGTTTTGAGAGGCTGTGATATTAGAAAGACTAGATAGTGTGATGTGACATGCTTAGTGATTCTTATACATAGTTCCTTGAGTATAATTGATCGGTGAAATTCTGTGTGTTAAGTGTGAGTTGCCTATGATACTAAGATTATGGAACTTGGCCTTGTTGTTTACACTCGGAAGTTTGAGTTTAGCTCGAGGTTAGCATAGTCGGTATACTTTTGGGAGTGTTACGATGATTACATAAGAACCATGTTAGGCGAGAGTTGTTGCTAGTTTTGGAATCTCATTTGGGTATTCACCTTGCGGTAATGAGGATTAGTAGCCAGAGTTCTTGAGATGTAATTATAAGTTAGGAGCGACAGATGTTGAGCTGAGATGAGTTAGATGTTTTGGGTGGTTGTCTCGTAACTTGGAGAATGTCACCATTTATGCTTTAGGTTTCGAGAGTATAACAAGATATCCTTCGGATGATAGAATATGCAAAAGAACTTTTGAATTTGGATTTTTGATTGAGAGTTTTACCATTTTGAGAAACTCATAGTTGACACTAGTTGGATATGATTATAGCTTTGTTAGAAGTTTTAACCTTGATCTCATGGAGGTTGTTTGTAGATGTTGAGGATTTGAAGTGGTGAAATCACACTTATAGTGAAGTAACTTGTTTCATGGGAGCCTAAGGTGAAGTAACACAAGTGTTCCGAGGAAATCTTTGGGAGCTATGTGGTTATAAGTTTTGTGGTTATGAAGCTTTCGAAACAGTTCAGGATGATGTTGTTGTTCGAGATTTTGAGTACACAGCGTTTCCTTGTTGTCTAATTCCCCTTCCTCTTTGACCATAAGTGTTACCGTTCATACCTCCTTTCCTCGCTTCATCTTGCTCCTCCCTTGAGTTAGATGCTAGTGACCTATAAAATCTCTATCTTTGACCTCCTTGTTGACCTTATTTCAATTCTTACCCCTACGATGTTCATCATAGATCTTTTTGTTGGTTAAGTTTGGACTCTCTTAGCTTACTTAATATTTATATTGTCTAAATTGCTTTTCATTTTATACAATGTCTAAACTTTCAAGCTATCATTTTTTTTATTCGTTGTTAAGAATCTATGTTACTCTTACAAACCTTACCTATTTTAAAATTTGAAAATGAAAATTTGATTCAGTTTCCGATTTGTTCTTTGAGTATAGACTTCTTTATCATGATTTTAAATGCTAAACCCGAAATTTCTTTAAATTTTATCCAATTTCTGTTAACTTTGATAACTTTGATCTATTTGTGATTTCTTTGCCAAGGTTTGATGCTATCTTTTCACAAACTTGACTCCTTTTTGAGTTTAAAAGTGAAACTTTTATTTTTGTATTGGCTTTTGTGAAAGAAAATTTGAGTAAATTACCTTTCTCTTTTGATTTTAACGTTGATTGGATGTTAGAACTCGTTATTGGAGACGTTTAATAACTTGTTCTACGCTTATCGGCGAGTGATTTTTGTTTTAAATTTGTCTTTGAGTTGGAAAGTTACCGTTCTAGTGTGCACAACAAGAGCGATTTCGTTCCATGAATGAGACCTATACTTTTGAAAACTCTCCATAAATGTTTGGAAAGCATTTTGATTTTCTATTTATGCAAATGATTTACCTTTTGACCTTATCTTTGATTTAGAATGTGATGTTCTTGAATACGTAACGACAACACTTCCGTTCCTCTGATGAGAACCTGGTTATGTCGGAAAATTTTATTTCAAACTTTTGAAACAATTTTAATTCTTACGATAAGTGACATTTTAATGTTTTAGGTTACCAATTTCAAAAGTCCAGTTTTACCTTTATAACCTCTCATTTCTACCTTCAAGTTTCGAGGACGAAACTTTTTAAAAGAAGGGGTGATTATAACACCCGCTAATTTCTCTTTCTGACATTTAAAATTTATTTAACCGTTCAATTATTTTATTTTATATTTTTAAATCATTTAATTTAATTGATCTCCTTTTGAATATAAATTTTATAAAAGTTACTTTTTCACAAACTTGTTTATATAAAATAAATATTTTTGTCGGATAATATTATTAGCGACAATAATAAAGCTCCGTCTTAAATTATAGTAGGTTAACGGCGAATTCTCGTCTAGCATAAGACCGTCACATTTTTACATATGAAGCTAATTTATTCGGACCAATCCGATCCCTACTACACATACTCACTAACCTACTCTCTACACTTAAAATGATCTTATTATTATTATTATTATTATTATTATTATTATTATTATTATTATTATTATTATTATTATTATTATTATTATTATTATTATTATTATTATTATTATTATTATTATTATTATTATTATTATTATTATTATTATTATTATTAATTATTATTATTATTATTATTAAACCCCACCAACCATCCTTCCCCTTTTACTTTTTGGTTGTAACACCTGCAACAAAATCAACGCAAACAACAATAGAATAATAGACCATCGGTGAACCAATTGCCGATTACAGCAAGATTCAACCTCCGATCCCGTCTCCGTTTCTCGACCTTTTTCCATAATTCTTCCACCATTCTCTTCCTCTTTCCTTCCTCCTTCTTTCTAGGTAAGAAAGTCTCGTTATTGTGGTGGTTTCGTCTTTCGCCGTCTTATAAAAGTGTCGTCTTTTAGCTTCTTTATCCGTTTTTCTTGCTCTCTGATGAAGGATTTGAAGACCCGGAGCAGTTTGAGTCGGAAATCGTGCTCGTTGAGGAAGTTATAAGGTAACGGTGATAGGTTACTCGACAAAATGTCGAAACTCCGTCTTATGTATCGTTTTACATGTCCTTGTATGATATAGTTTGGTCCTTTGTGCTTTTCTCATATGAATGATTGAATGTGTCGGAATAATACTCGACTTGTATGTTTTCTTGAAGTGTTCTAATGCCTTCCCTTTTTCTTACCCGTATTAGAACTCTACTAGTGCAATATATTGGGTATAATATCAATAGGTTTATCATGGACTTGCGAGATCTTTACTAGTGCAATGCGATAGAAAACTTTCAAATTACTCAGCTTGCAGCAAGTATTGGCACTCTTTAGTCCTCTCTCCTGAAAATAACCACATAGGAATCTTAAGTTAGGATAGTGGAGTGAGTTGTGTACGTATGTGTATTTGAATGGACTGTTTTTTTTGGACCCGTTTTGGGGCCGTGAAATGTGACCTTTGGAGCTGAAATGTGGAACGATTTTCGTGGACTTTCGGGACTGTTTTTAGTCACGAAAATGGTACCTTGTTGGGACCGGTTTTGGTGTTAAAAAATGCAGGTTTTGAGACGATTACATGTTGAGTTTAGGGGACTGGTTGTACGCATTTTTAGGACTGTTTTTGAGTCAGTTGTCGCAGGTATTCTAGGACTGTTTTGGACAGTTTAATCACGGTGCATTCGGGTCAAGTGGGACTGCTTACAGCGGCTGAGCTGAGAAATTTATAGGGCTAAAATGTTGGTTGAATACGTAAATGATTTGAACTTCCGTCTCAAGTTTATATCTGAATTTTTCCCGCTTTCACATGCTCTCTTTCTTCTGTGTTAGTACTGTTTTGGGACGAGAATAGGGAGTGTGTTGGTACTGTTTTGGGGCGCAAAACTGTGCTATTTTGGGACTGCTCTGAGACGGAAAATGTAGTGTTTATAGGTGTTGTACACGGCTGTTTTAGCAACCTATTTTGATGGTGTTTGCGGCCTGTTTTGGGTGGTTGTTTGCAGCTTGCTTTGGCCTACTTTGTGGTCTGGTTTTGGCAGGTTGCGTGATTAGTTTTGGGTCTGTTACGGCCTGTTTTGGTGTGTGGTTTTGGCCTGCTTTGGGGACTGTGTTGGTGGCCTGCTCACGGCTTGGACTTGGCTGTTTTGGTACGGGTTTTGGGGCAGGAACTCGGGCCTTTTGATACGGTTTTGGGTAGAAGTAGGGCTGCCCGTGGCCTGTTTTGGAGGTGGGTCACGGGTGGTTGTTGGGTCGTGAATGGGGTTGCCAAAAAGGTCCTTTGAGTCGTGTCATAGCTCGTTTGGCGCAATTTGGTTATTTGAAATATTTAAATTCCGTCTCGTGTTTTATATAATGTGATTCGTTAAATATCGTTCATTTTTTTTATATTCTTCTCACATGGTTTATAATTGTGAAATACATTCATTACTATCTCACGTGTATATGAAATGACATGTTTCCATTTTTATAAGAGCTCGATTTAATTGTTTATACCTTGTGAGTAGTAAATGATTTATCTTACATTTGAGTCATTTATAATTGAATGTTTGTTTGCTTATTATAAATGATTCATTTTCATTTGTTTACATTTTCACTCAAGTGACAAATATTGAAGAAATGGGCTATTTATTCATATTCGTGAATATAATTTGTCATGAAATGTCTTATTTGGATTATATCGGCTCATTACATTAGTAGTCTCTTTCCAAGTTGATTCGTATCGCTTGGTTGAGTCGTATTTTTGATAATGCCTTTATGCTATACCGTATTGCTTGACTTACCTTTACGCCTCTTTCGGACTGTCCTGCCGATTGTGGGTTTAGCTCATATCTTCCGCCTCTTTCGGACTGTCCTGCCGATTGTGGGTTCTCGATTTCCGATCTGTCTTCGAGTCTTGGATGCGGACTGTTCTGCCGCATGTCGAATCGGGAACTGTACTGTCCCGAGAGTCTGGCCAGATTTAGACTAGGACTGAGTCTTGGGAGTACCATTGTCGTCCTACCAGGGGAATTATATATTGATATATGAGTAGTAAAGGTCTTGCTTGGTTATAGATATTGGTATTTGTCTTTCAAGGCAAGAGTTATGCCTTGTGTTGTTTGTCTTGGTCCTATCGGATACTAGGGGTGAGCTATAAGCCCTCTAGTTGCGATATGATCGTCGGGATTGATGATCCCATCCGTTCTTATGGTGAGATGCAAGCCATAAGTATGAATGTGACATTAGTAGCCACGTCCCGTGCAATGTTTTCTAAGTGGTTTTCCAAATAATGGCTACGGTTTCTATTCTTGTAATTTGCATTGGTTGATCCCTTACTTAACTGCTTCACATGATTCGGATTCTAATCTCATATCTATGTTGTAATTCTTTGAAATGCGTACTTTTGCATAAATGACCGTATTCTTGTCTTTCATATTATTTAATGGTCTCACGTGAACAGTTGAATCTTTATTATGCTAATGTTGGCCTATCTTGTTCCATCTCAATTATTTGCCACGTTTACATATAAACTTGATATTCTTATCTTTTGTACGTGTCTTATATGACTTACCTGTTTCAGTTCCTTGTTTTGTTCGTTTTGACATTTTGTGGCTGGGTGAGTTACTCCCCAGTTCATGTTTACATGAATGACAGGTATTAGTTGGTGCATTCATGGGGTGAAGACATGTGTGAGCTAGCGAGCACTTTGGCCTTTTAGTCGGTTTATTAGGATTGTTTAGACTCACCTTTTATTGTATTGTCATTCGAGGGATATCTTTTCCCTCACCTTGACTATCACGTTTGTATAATTTAAACTTTATTTCCTCATTCTTTGTTTGTGTTTGGTATTTTAATAAAACCGCGCTTTAAATTTTAAAAGTTTCAAAAATTCCCTATTTTCCGCTTGAGTTTATAAGTTATATTTTCCGCTTTATCGCGGGTGTCACAGATGGAGTGCTACGAGCGGCTGTCGGCGGAGGAGCGCGCCATGATCGAGCGCGGAGCGTTCGGGGCCTTGGTGCAGGCCTGGAGGGATATCGCGAAGAGGAAGCTGCGGGCTAACCTTAGCCTGGTCCGCTCTTTCTTGGACCGTTTTTGGGACACGACTTCCACTTTTCACATGCCTTTTGGCAAGGTGGGAGTCACTCTGGAGGACTACGGCATGATTTCTGGTCTGCCGTGTGGAACTGAGGCAGTGGAGTGGCCGGAGACCGCCATGAGGGTGGATTCGGCCGAGGCTAGGAGGTTGATCGGCTGGAACCTGTCGCCGAAGGCTGTCACGGTGCCTGGTTTGGTACCCAGTTCCTACGTCCGAGACTACTTTGCGGGGAAGACCCCGACGCTGGTGACGATTGACGGGAAGGAGACGGCTCCTCCTCCATGTACAGCTGAGCAAAAGGCCCGCCTGTGGCTCTGGTGGTTTCTGTCTTCGATTTACCTCGGAGACAAGGGAGAGAGGCTGTCGACGAAGTTTCTTCTCTTCCTTTCTGACCTGAGCTCCCTAGGGCGTTGGGACTGGGTCACTGCTGGTTTCGCGGTCCTCATCCGCTTCATGAGGGCCATGGTTCGTCCGGAGCTGATGGAGAAGGGGACTTCTCCTGGTGCTGTCGGTCCTGGACTTCTCTTGGAGGTATGAACCTTCATTTGGACTAATAGTCACTTCTCTTCTTTATCAAATTGCGAAAGAAAATCGTTATTGACTATCTTGCTTTACAGGCGTGGGTATACTCCTACTTACTGGGCCTCGCGCCCAAGAGGACGGAGCCGCTGGAGAGGGCCTATCCCGTGGTGAGGGATTGGGTCATATGCAGGACAAGGAGCAAGCGTTCCTCTCACGTTGTTTACCGGCGGGACGTGAACGCTCTTCAGCTAGACAGCGTGAGCATCTCACTTATATTCATTTTTCTTCTACATTGCTTTTAAATCGATCATAAGAATGATTCCTTGTTTGTCTTGTCCCAGTGGGTGCCCAGGCCTTGGGCGGAGTACGCTGGAGCGCCTCCTTTTGTGGCTGAGGTCCTTCGGCCTAGGAGCTCGAGCCGGCTGCTGCCGAGGACGTCGATGAGTCCTGTGTGGTACTTGGGCGAGCGTTTGGCTCGTCAGTGCTCTCGGGATGTGCTGATGGTTCCCATCGATCCTCCTAGGACGATGTTCAGGGAGCCTTCTGAGGCTGAGAGGGAGGCCGACTTGGCTGGCGTCGGTGGTGACGCCCTCCTTCTTCCTGGCGAGGACTACTCAGCTTTCCTCTACGGGAGGTTGGCGTACTGGCCGGTGGTGGTGAGCATCTTTTCTCTTCTTGATTTTTGATTTTGAGAATATGATGAAAGATCATCGATTAATGAGAAACATTTGACTTTGCAGGAGGTTGAGGCGGCGGGAATCGAGCTCCCAGAGTACCCCGAGGCCCTTGAGTACACTGACGCGACCGGGAGGACGACGATCTCTGAGCTGCGTGACTTTGACGTGGCTGTGACGGATGCTGGCCTGGACGATTGGCAGCATCTGATTCAGAGGGTGAGCCTTTAATTTGCATAGTTTTTGTGTAAGAACACATTTGGTTGAATTTATTCAATTATTGAGAATTCCTTTTGAAAATGCAGGTTGCGCCGTCTCGGTTCGTGGCGTTGTGGAGGGTGGCCAACCGGCTGCGAGCTACTGCCGTTGAGGCACTTGTCGGCGGTCGAGGTCCTCAGGTATGAACCTTGTGCCTATTTCATTTTTGAATTTGGATTTTTCTTGTAATGATTGACATGAGCCAATTTGTTGTTTAAAGGGGGACCGCGAGCTGGAGCGAGAGTTGGCCCAGTCTCGGGAGGAGACGGCTCGCTTGTTGAGGGAGCTCGAGGTTCGCGACGCCGAGATTGCTGCTCTCGCGGCAAGAGTTGCGGAGCTGGAGGGCGACCAACAGTAGTTTTGTCTAGTTGTATTTTGAACATTTGTACATTTTGACCTTCATTTTGAACATTTCGGATTTTGTTTGGGGCGAGAGCCCCCAGTTTGCTGTACATTTCCCTTTTTGTTGTATATATAATGGCCTGAGTGCCTTTGCTGCTGGGTTGCGTTGCTTGTATCTGCAGGTTAGCTTTGAACAGGTTTGGTAGATGACGGTTTACGCCATCATGCTGCAGAAATTTACATAGAAATCACGCAAAACATACATTTGTATATACATACGGCCTAAATTAGCGCAAAACGAACGACTCAAAGGAATGCAAAAAATGCAAAAAATTTGCCGGAAATGACCGGACGGTAGGGAGGGTTACCCCTAAAAAAAGAAAAAAATAGAAACCTATAAGTTTAGAAATGAAATGGAAAAAAGGAATAAGAGAAATATAAATGAAATAAATATATAAATTTTGAAATGAATTAAATTGAAATTGAAAATTATTGCCTAAAAATGAATTATAATGAAAATTATTTCCTAAATGAAAATGTGCAAGTGTGGTAAAATGGTGAAAATGCCGATGTCGTCTCGAAATGCGTGCCCGCGGAATATGGAAACACGAAATATGGTAACTTCCGTGGTTTTACCAAAATAATAACCCGTAGGAATAGGAAATTATTCGTCACGGAATTTGGAAAGATCCAACGCGGAAAATCACAGAAATCAAGCTGAGAAAGAGGTGCAGCATGAGCTGCGTCCCTTTGAAGAGGCGCAGGCAGTCTTTGCCGCGCTTTGTTCCCAGTGGGTTCTGTTCGCGATTTTTGGAAACAGAAATTAGTATAAATAGAGACGTCGAGAGAGCTTTTATTCACACAATTATTCCGTCTCTTCCTCGTCTTATTACATAAAAATTCTTAGAACAATTCCTCATCATGAATACTTTGGAGATTCGCGTAAAAGAATGGACCAACGAATTTTCAAACATGGAGAAATACGATATGGGCGCCTATAATCTTGGATCTTTGTTGAGTTTGAAGCTTATCAAGGTTGTCAAACCATTCCTGGATGCTTGTCTTGATTATTGGGACCCGAATTACCATGTTTTTGCGTTCCCTGGAGGCGACATTTGCCCATTTCCTGAAGAAATTGCTGCGATTGGTGGATGGGACCCAGAACACTTGCCTGCTATTCCTTCTACTTCGCAAGGGTACAAGAGCAAATTCAGAGACTTGCTTGGATTGACTAGACTTGAGGTGGACCGTCTAGTGACCTTGAAAGGAGTGCGAATGTTGGACTTCATTGATCGATTCATTAACAGAGCCGACCCCACCGTTTCTTATGTTGCTAGGCGAAGGGCATTTGGATTTTGCTTGTTGCATGTATATGTCTTCCAAGGGCATGTTGATGAAGACTTGAGAGGTTATCCCCGTCTTCTAGGCCTTGTTGAGCAAATGGAGCTGCGCAGGAGCCCAGCTTAGGAGAGATCCTGTTGGGCTTGGATAATAGGAAAGCCAATCGCGACCTACCGTATTTGGGAAGTCCCGTCATTCTGCAGGTAAAGGACATCTTTTTTTTTTTTTTTTTTTTTTTTTTTTGATGTCTAATAATCGCTTTTGGTAGGTTTGGCTTATGGAACGGTTTCGATTGATCGAGCCCCCAGTTCATGTTCCTTTTTATCATGCTCGTTCAATTGCAATGAGGACCAAGCTTTACATGGTAGACTTCACCCGGGTCTGCAATTATTGGGAGAACAAACTGAAGAGTGATGATGGCCCTTTGATTAGGTGGATTGTACCGTGGTGGCACCTCAAATCTGTCACTGAAGTGTCTTCTTTGGATCCTACTCGATCTGTGCGCATTCCTGGCTTGGAATTTATGGTGTGCATCTTCCCGGAAAGGCTGATGAGACAGGTTGGACTAAAGCAGACGACCCCGAAGCTCGATACCGTCCCGCAGACTGCCGTGGCGCTTACTACAGAGAGCCGAAGGGAGTGGGCCATTAAATGGGCCCAAAGAAACGTTTGGTTCTTGAACTCATCTGCTAATGCCTTATGGGTGTCAGATTCTTATCTGCGATGGAGGAAAGCTACTACTCCGGAAGAGCGCGAGAGATTGAGGAAGCGCGAGCCTGTTGACTACAAGGTGCGCGAGGTGGAAAAGGAGAAAGAGAAGCACTTGACTGAGGGAGAGGAAGAATCCGGGTTTCGAGTTGTTCATCTTTCGAAGAAACCGAAGACCTCTCCTGTCGTTTATAAAGTGATTGACAAGAATGGGAAGTCTAGGCCTCGAGAAAGACCGTTGG
The DNA here is from genome assembly GCF_048544455.1 of Silene latifolia. Taxonomy (NCBI): domain Eukaryota; kingdom Viridiplantae; phylum Streptophyta; class Magnoliopsida; order Caryophyllales; family Caryophyllaceae; genus Silene; species Silene latifolia. Next base: position 235,109 of record NW_027413191.1, on the reverse strand, counting down.
TTATTAGGTCCGAAGTGGCGCAAGAGCGTCCGGCTCGAGGTCGTGAGAAGAAATATGATAAGAATGACAAGGGCAAAGGGAAGATGGAAGAATAGCCCAAGTCTTTGCTATTATTTATTATTATTATTATTATTTATCATTGTAATAAAAAGGTGGGGTTTTTAGAATCCTAGCCTATATTTTTTATTTTTATTATGTAGCGTATTATTACTATTAGAAGGTGAATGAAATAAAAAGGTTAAGTGGTTATGAAACCGTTGTGATTTTCTATTTATTATTCTTGTCGAATTCCAAATGCAATGCAAATGTCCTTCTATTTACATTTTAAATAATGGGTTGTATCCTGTGAAGGATTGCCTACGTATTCATTTAGAAAATGAAATCAAACCCTTGCGCGTAGTTCGAGTAAATGTAAAAGAATAATTGTTCTAAGCAAGAGCTTGTAATGAACTTAGAAAATAAGCATGAGCTTTTTACTTACTCTGAAGGTGCAGTTTAGTTTATTTGATGATATGAGGATGACAAAGTTGTCAAAATGAAAGAGCAAGGTGACATTAGCTTATTTTAGCTTGGCCAGGGGCCGTTTATTTAGTACCACAAGAGCGGCACGTGAGGTTACGCGAGGCGCGTTTTTGTTCCTATTCTAGGCATAGTACCGTTTTAGTTGGTCGAGGTTTGTTGGGTTTGAAAACTCATTCCCATCTAGGTCTGTGATTCTAACCGAACCCCCTGGAAGTATGGACTTGACTAGAAATGGTCCGGCCCAATTAGGTTTGAATTTTCCCCGTGGGTCAACAGGTAAAAGAGCTCTAACCGATTTGAGTACTAAGTCTCCTTCTTTGATGTTTCTTGGCCTAACCCTTTTGTTGAAAGCTCGTTTGATACGTGCTTGGTATGTTTGGACATTATGCAAGGCGCGTAGCCTACGTTCATTCAGGAGGATGAGTTCTTCATATCTATCCCTCTTCCAATCGGCCTCTGGGATTTGACTTTCGAGTAAGATACGCAAGGATGGTATCTCTAGCTCGACTGGTTGTACAGCTTCCATGCCGTAGGTCAAATAGAAAGGAGTAGCCCCAATTGGCGTCCTAACAGATGTACGATATCCCCACAAAGCAAAGGGTATCTTGCTTGGCCAATCTCGATAGTTGTCAATCATTTTCTTGAGAATTGTGACAACGTTTTTGTTTGCTGCCTCTACCGCGCCATTAGTCTGTGGTCTATAGGGCGAAGAGTGGTGATGCCTAATTTTGTACTTGGCTAGCAACTGCTCAGTCTCAGCTTGGAAATGTGATCCATTATCACTAATGATCTCATGTGGGCAACCATATCGACAGATGATGTTGTTTTGTATGAACTTTGCCACATTTTTAGCCGTGAGACTAGTGTAGGAAGCCGCTTCTACCCATTTGGTGAAATAGTCGATTTCCACTAGGATGAAACAGTGACCTCCTGTTCCGGCTGGAGTTATCTTCCCGATTATGTCGATTCCCCAGGCAGAAAATGGCCAAGGATATGTCATTGTATAGAGCAATGAAGGAGGGACATGTTGTACATTCCCGAAGATTTGGCAATTGTGGCAATGTCTCACGTATTTGATGCAATCGGATTCCATTGTGGTCCAATAATATCCCAAACGTGTGATTTTCTTTGCCATCATGGGCCCACTCATGTGAGGACCGCATTCTTTATCGTGGACTTCTTCCATAACTTTTCGTGCCTGTGAATGATCAAGGCAACGTAGGATTTCACCAAGAGGTGTTCTTTTGTATAATTCTCCTTGCATGAGAACGTATTGGGAAGCTAGTAGGCGTATATCACGTTCTCCCCTTTTGTCCATATCAGGTGGATAGGTACCGTTGAGCTTGAAATTCAGGATTGCTTGGAACCAGGGTTCCTGTGCGATTTCCTCTTCATTGGTGATTTGATGGACATAAGTCGGCTCAGACCGTCGCTCGATATATAAAGGCATTTCCACCATGTGATCTGGCATATTAATCAAAGATGCGAGTTTTGCAAGAGCATCCGCAAATTGATTTTCTTCCCGAGGTAGGTGTAGGATAGGTCACGTGATCAAAGAATTGGGCAACTTGGTCTATTCTGGCTTGATATGGTGCTAAGCTTTCGCTTCGAATTTTCCAATATCCCGTAACTTGATTGATGATTAGGGATGAATCCCCATGTACTCGGAGGTTTTAAATGCCTAAGCTTACTGCCGCTTATAGTCCAATGAGACAAGCTTCGTATTCTGCAGCGTTATTTGTCACCTCGAAGTCGAGTTTGACAGCAATTGGTGTATGCTCACCTTCAGGAGAAATGAGCAACACTCCTATTCCAAATCCTCTTAAGTTTGATGCTCCATCAAAATAAAGGTCCCAGGAGTCTACATCAGTTTGGAGTATATCCTCGTCCGGAAACGACCAAGTGTCTATCGTTTGTGCGTCATTGATGGGATTTTCTGCGAAGAATTCGGCAACGGCGCGACCTTTTATAACTTTCAGAGGCACGTATTTGAGGTCGAATTCTGAGAGCATCAAATTCCATCTTGCTAGGCGTCCGTTAAGGACGGGTTTCTCGAAGAGGTATATGACTGGATCCATTTTAAAGTATATTTTGACGGAGTAGCTAAGCATGTAATGGCGTAGCTTCTTCGTTGCCCACATAAGAGCGAGGCATGTCTTTTCAAGTTGTGAGTATTTGCACTCGTACTCCAAGAACTTCTTACTAAGGTAGTAGATAGCCCTTTCTTCACTTCCTACAGTTTGAGCTAGCATGGCACCCATGGCTATTTTGGTTACTGTGAGATAAACCAAGAGGTTGATCTCGTTGAGGTGGCATGAGCACTGGTGGTTTAGCCAATATCTCTTTGATTCGGTCAAATGCCTTTTGACAATCATCATCCCACATGGTGTGGTCTGTTTTCTTGAGCTTTTTGAAGATAGGCTCGCAAATCATGGTGAGTTTCGATATGAATCGACTTATATATTGCACTTTCCCTAGGAATCCTCTGACTTCTTTTTCTGTTTGAGGTTATGGCATTTCAATCAGGGCCTTGATCTTGAAGGGTCTATCTCTATACCTCGTTGGCTAACGACGTATCCCAGGAGTTTGCCAGACGTTACTCCGAATGTGCATTTATGAGGATTGAGCCTCATGTTGTACTTTCGTAGCCTTGTGAAAAATTTGCGAAGGTTCGCAATATGCCCCTCTCTATCCTTGGACTTGACAATCATGTCATCTACGTATACCTCAACTTCTTTGTGCATCATGTCATGTAAGAGTGTAGTTGCGGTGCGTTGATATGTAGCTCCGGTGTTGATCAACCCAAACGGCATGACCGTATAGCAATAGGTTCCCCATTGAGTGACAAAGGCGGTCTTATGCATGTCTTCCATGGCCATCTTGATTTGGTTATAGCCCGCATATCCATCCATGAAGGATAGCAATGCGTGGTCTGCAGTATTGTCCACCAATATGTCGATGTGTGGTAGAGGAAAGTCGTCCTTAGGGCTTGCTTTGTTTAAGTCCCTAAAATCAACACAAACACGGATTCTCCCATCCTTTTTGGGTACAGGTACTATGTTGGCTACCCAGTCAGAATACTCGGAAACTTTGATGAACCCGGCTTTGAATTGTTTGTCAACTTCTTCTTTGATCTTGAGAGCCCATTCCGTTCTCATTCGTCGAAGCTTCTGTTTCACAAGCTTGAAACCTGGCTTAATCGGAATTCTATGTTCGGCGATATCCCTGTCGATCCCTGGCATGTCTTTGTAGGACCAAGCGAAAATGTCTTTGAACTCATTTAGGAGGTCTATGAAATTGGCCCTTTCGGTAGAGCTCAAAGTAGTCCCTATCCTAAGTTCTTGGGGTTCTAGTTTAGTTCCTACATTGATGGGTTCGGTGTCCTCTATTACTGGTCCCCCTTCCCTTTCCTGTAGTATTTCTTTGGCTACTTAGGGAGGTATTTCGATTGAGTCTGGGTCTTGGTCATCCTCAGTATCATCGTAAATGAAATTGCACTCAAGATAACACTAAGAGTAAGCGAACCCGATTTATTCATATTAAAGTTTGAGAAAAGTTGAAACAAAGAAGCCATCCGATCCGTGGTCGGTGGCGGCAAAGGACAATGGTTGGGACATTTCCCGAACTATCACATTACTACTCGAGGCTAAGCTAGGAGAAAAAAGGGAGTGGGGATGACGACAGAGGTGACTCCTTAGTGACTTCTCTAGACTCTGACTCTGACTCCGACTCGAACTTATCGTCTTCTGGTTCTCCTTTTGAACATCTCTCCTTCTCCAGTGGTGAGCTTGAAGAGTCTTCCTTGATTGTTGGTCCACTTGATTGATTTTCTCCATCCTTTCTGCTGACTTGTGTTAGTTTCTGTGATTAACGCGGTAGGGTTGAAGCGACCGTCTTGAAGTATCATGGTAATGATCTCATCCTGCGCGGCTCTAACAAATCGATCCTCTCCAAACAATAGACTAACAGCTTGTTCGTCTAAGCAAGGTGCTTGACGGGTTTTGACGGTAGGAACCGTTTCTGGAGGGATGAAGTAGCAATCGTGAAAGATCTCGATTCCGGCTAGCTTCCTCTCGAGATAATGCCAAGGCTCGGGAAATCCGTGAAAGAGTTCTAGACTTCCTTCTTTAACAAAGTACCTGTTTAGGGTAGGGAGATAGGGTCGCATTTGGACTCCTACGTGCTTACGGTTTTGAACTTGAGCAAGCATCTCGAGAACTTCCTCTTTAGTGGGTTTGTACCCTAGTCCAAGTGGTATCCTTTTTGAGTTGCCTTCCTTGTATGGTGCGAAGGTGTTTCTTCGGATAGGGTTCAAAGGCATTCCAGGGAAGTATCCATGGGATTTGAGTATGTGGTTGACCACTAAGTTGGAGTATGGATCATAGTATAAGGGTGCCAATTCACTTTCTATGACATTTATGCTTTGGAAGCCCCCAAGTTCATATACTGGATCTGCAAGGACTTGATTGTTCGACTTCTTTTCGATTATTGCCTTGATAGGTGACGAAGTGATCGTCACCACTTTACCATTTAGTGGGATCTTGATCTTTTGATGAAGGGTGGATGTTACCGCTTTGGAAGCGTGAATCCAAGGTCTTCCTAGGAGTATGTTGAAGGAAGCTTCAATGTCCACTATTTGGAAGTTAACCTTTCGCTCAATTGGCCCTGTGGCTATGGTTAGGCTAGCAAGTCCTACTACCTTTCGTCGTGTACCATCGTATGCGCGAATACCTTGATTGGTAGGGGTCCAATCCGACTCTTTCATGCCTAATTTGTATGCCGTTTTGAGGGGTATGACATTGACTGCGGAGCCATCATCTACCAAGGTCATTGGCACATTCTTCTTTAGACAAATGACAGTGATGTAAAGAGCTAAGTTGTGACTAGCGCCAAAAGGTGGCAAATCTTCGTCTGAGAAAGTAATAGGATTACTTAGCTTCGGTGGTTCTTGGAAGACCAAGTTGACTACCTCCTCGGGTGTCGAGTTATGCGCTACATTTAGCTTGGCGAAAGCTTGCAGTAAAGCTTGGCGATGTGGGAATGAGCTTGCTACTAATTGCCAGACTGAAAGATCAGCCTTTGTCTTCTGTAATTGCTTGAGCAAGTGGTCAGTGGAGTCATCTTCGTTATCATTTGGTGTGACAACGTTGGTTGGACCATTTTGAGTAGTGTTTTGATATGGACGCCCTGAACGAGTTAGGTGGTCCACATCTTGGTCTTCTCCATTTTGGACTATTTCCTTGACTAGGGAGTTTTCAATGAGGTACTCGTCCTCATCATCATCGGCCCATACTCCATTGATCGTAGCTAGTTTCCTCATTTTCATGATTTCATCTTCTAGTCGTATGATTTGGTCGACTAATTTATCAACCACGGCTACTATTTCTTGCATAGTAGCGTTTTGAGAGAAGATTAGTGGCACATGCTCCTTGGGTGTTGCGTTGGGATCATGTAAAGTTGTCACCACATTTTTTAATTTCCAAACTTGCCTATCTACACTCCTTGCCCATGCGATGAAGTCGGAAATGGTAGGGGAGATAGTAGAGTAGAACCCCTCGCTCTCGATTGCATGGATCTCATCTTCAATTGGAGAAATGAGGTGTGAACAATCTAAGGTAGATTCGTCACTTTTAATCACTAGAACTCCAAGAGGATTCTGAGTATTGTTGGGTTTACCTCCCGACGGTATTGGTAGTCGACCATCTTCAATCATGTCTTGAAGCACATTTTTCAATTTGTAGCATTTTTCTGTGTCATGCCCCTTGCCCCTATGGTACTCATAGTATGAGTTCTCGTCCCAGAATTTGGATTTCTTTTCGGGTTCGGGAGTAGGTCCGATGGGTTGAAGTTGCCTTGTTTCATTAACCTTTTTAGAGCGTTGGAGTAAGTATCCCCAAGATTTGTGAATTTCCTTGGTGGGGTACTTTTCTTGGATGGCTCGAGAAGGTTAACTTCATCAGTCTTGCTAGTGGAGCCGTAAGAACGACTTGTTGAGCCTTGATATCCTCGACCTACCGTTTTGGACAAGAGTCCTTTACGGATGTCATCTTCTATCCTTGTCCCTAGTACGGTTAAGTCCTTGAAAGTCTTGATGTTTTGGTATCTCAAATGATTGGCATAGATGGGTTTGAGATTATCCACAAACTTCTCCACGAGGGTAGCCTCATCCGGGCGTTCAACTAGTTGGGTACTAGTCTTCCTCCACCTACTTAGGAAGTCGGTGAATCCTTCTTTGTCATTTTGGGTAAGAACCTCTATAGTGCGCATGTTAACTTGGATCTCCGCATTATCCGCGTATTGCTTAGCAAATTCGATCGCGACATCTTCCCAAGTAGCGATCTTCTTGTGTTCTAAGGAGTACAACCATTGCTTTGGGATGGTGTCAAGAGATGAAGGAAAGATCCTTAAGAACATCTCGGGTTTGATGCCTTTGATAGACATGTAATCCTTGAAGGCACGGATGTGGTTCAAAGGGTTTTCGTGCCCCTTGAATTTAGGGATATCCGTCATATTGAAGTTGGTTGGCAATTTGGAGTTGACGGCCTCATACTTGCGATTATTCTCCCTATAAATGTCATCCCCTTTAAGGTACATCAATTGCTCCTCTAAGTATTGGAGTCTTTTCTCAGCTACAGTCATTCCCATGGGAGGATTTTCGTCCTTGGATTCACTCGCGAAGTCACCCACTACTTCACTTTCGTGAGGAGGCAATCTCTCCACTACGGCATAGATCCGACCCTCGATGGTGTCAAGGCGATCGATCATACACTTGGTCTTGAGTAACTTGGATCTGAGCTAGTGCGGCTAGGATTCGATCATTACCATCTTGAAGTTGGGGAGGTTCCTGTCGCTGGTTCCAGGCATCTTGAAAACTGGATAAGAGATCGATGACGAATCAAAACACGATCGACCATTCTAACACACTTGCTAAGAGAAGAAATGTTTTAACTCGTGAAGTGGGTGTGTGCCACTTGTGTTGAGTGAGCTTTGAAGAAAAGACAAAGTTTTGAAAATGTATATCCTAGTCAACTATAGTGTAGTCGTAGGAGTGGACTCGAATTGAGGTTTTGAAATGGGCTTGGGCCCGAAATTTTGACTCGACAAACGGACGGAGTTTTGACTGAGTTTTGCGCTAATCAATGGCCTCTTTTTTTCGAAAATTCTTGTTAAAAAAGGGTTTTGATTTTTTTTACAAAAATCGTCATGGTTTCGTTTAGAAATGGTGATCACGTAAGGTACAAACATTTATACAAGCATTATAACGGGATGCTGAGTGATTTTAAAAGGGTTTTGGTTTAAAGGGTGGGTTGCCATACCGAACCATCAAACCCGAAGTCTGTGAGAGGCTCGTACCAAACAAGAGTAAGGCCGATTCCTAGTCCATTTCCTCAAGTAGTGAAGGCCCTTGATACAAACAAGAGTAAGCATCATGGTATGGATGACGTCAATCGCTATCCATCCTTAGGCCCAAATAAGAATTAGGACCGTTTAGACGGGACGATTGGTCGAATGGGTTGGGTTGGGCCTATGAAGGCCGAATAAAACGGTCTAAGAAGACCGAGTTTTGAAAACCGACAATTGTCTTGTACAAATTATTCCCTAACCTTGTTCAAGTTTCACCCTTGGCTACACGTAAGTGTATTATCCCCAGCGGAGTCGCCAAACTGTGGACAGCGGGGGGGCCACGGGGGCGCTTGGGAGGAAGAGAACAAGCGTTTGCATTTGTTGGAGTCGCCACCAATTTTTATGGGAAATTGGAACCGTTCGAATACCTCGTGTCATGTCAAGACACAAAGTAAAGACATGAACACTAAGCAATCGTTACCCTTAGCATTCTATGTCTAGAATGACTCTCGTGGATGCCAATGAACACGGATGTTCACAGAGATCTGGAGTAAGGGGTGAGGGTACGTATTAGGAAGCTCTTTTGATCGAACACCTAATCCCGCCCGCCTCGATAGCGGCCTCTACTAATGATTAGGGACATCATCTATACTCGATATATCATCGGCTATATGCATGCAATGCAACATCCAAGTTTTAATCCTAGCATGTGAAGATTAACTAAGTCGGTTGACAATTAGTTTAGCAATCAATTGGGTCGAAGTAGGATTTAATGCTCAATTACATGTGAAAACATACAAATGATACAAAAAAAAAAAAGAAATACAATAAAGGAAAATACAATAATTACAATGGGTTCAATGATTTATGTCGAAAATACCTTTAAAACGGATAATTTGGGAAAAAGAATGAATAAAGAATTAACGAACAAATCAGAAGGTGATAATATGGTTAATAGTCAATTATACGTAAACTAATTAAACTAGGTCAAGCAACAACGGAGTTCAGAGACAGAACTCAACCTAGAACAGGCGCAGCAGGACTGCGCCCTTTGGAAGAGGTGCAGCAGTTGCTGCGTCTGTTCCAAGGGTGAGTTCTGGCTGTGAAGCCGGAACTGCAAATCGTTAATGCTCATGGGTTAATTTAAGGATTGATTAATAATATATACTCGGATGAAAGTTATTAATAGATTATTTACATGTGATTAAAGGTCATAAAAGCAATAAACATGGATGAGACGGAATATCTACAAGATTAATTATGGGTTATTAACGAATTAAACAAACTAATTAGATTAAACAAACTATTAATGACGGATTAATGACGAAAACGACAAAAGAAAGATGAAAATATATCAACGGTCGAATTCCAGAAACCCGATATGAACAAATCGAATTCCTACAACCCGGATTGAATTTAATGACGAAAACCCGCAAATATGAGATTATAAGGGATTTAAGCCGGATTTAATGACGAATTAAACAAGTGAATGAATGATAAATAAAATACATGAAATTATTAGACGATTGTATCGAAGAATTAGAGAGAACAAACGAAACAAAACAAAGACGAACGAATTACAGAGGACGAAGGAAGAAGAAAGGAAGCAGGAATTGCGGCAGCCTCACGAAGAGGCGCAGCAGGAACTGCGCTCCTTCAAAGAGGCGCAGCAGTTGCTGCGTCCTTTCTCGACGGTCTGTCTTCTGGAAATCCGTAAAAAGAGGTTTTAAAGCACGGTTTTAGAAATCGGTTTTAAGAGATGTTTTCGACATAAACCTTACATTAATGATGATACAAAAAGTAAAAAACAATAATAAAAGAGAGATTTACACCCTCAGACTTACATGTTTGACGAAACGAGATGAACTAAATTATCGATTAGTGATGCTCGACTCGAACTATAATGCAAATATGAAAGTGCCCTCGTAAGAGGAAAACGATTAGATTAATTAAGTTGATTAATTGTGGAGTTGGTCAAATTGGTCGGTCATGCAAACGAGGCTGGTACTCAGAAGGATCCGAGCTTACGTGGTCGAAAGTTCAAGCACGTAGACGCCAAAAAGTAAGAACAAAGGTCTAGAATGCAAAGGGAGAAGAGAAGGGCGGACACTCGCGTGAGAAATATGAGGAGCGAAGGCTCCTATTTATACTAAACACGTGAAGGAATTAGGGTTTCAGAGAGTCTTTGGAAGTGAATCTCGGAAAGATATAAAAAGGATATGAGGAAAACGCAGAAAAGGGCCTGGGAAGAGGCGCAGCAGCCACTGCGTCTCTTGGAAGAGGCGCAGCACCTGCTGCGTCTGTTCCCAAGTGGTTTCCTCCTGCGGAAGAAAGATTTCCGTGTTTAAGTTATGGTAGGACGGAATAATTTGGTTTTCCTTAATATTTTGTATGAATATTACGGGAAATTGTTTACCAAAGGATAAAGATTGTGAAATATTTATAAAAATATGGACTAGAAATATCCGGAACATTCCAGAACATTCTGACTCGGGATTTAACGGTTATCAGAAAATGAAGACGGTTTTAGGCCCAGATTCCAAATGTACTCTAATTACTGTCAAAACGACCGTATCGGCACGTAGATGACAACTAAGAGGTAGACATCAGTGTTTGAGCAATAACTTGACGATAAACTTACGAACTGTCACAAATCGTTCCGCGTACCAAACATGCGGCCCAATCATCACCGGGTGGTTTGCGAGAGGTGCAGAAATGAGGTATCTACAGGTAGTATTGACACAATGTATGTTGATAAAATGGTCTCATGATTACTTAATAGTTAAGTAGTCATTAGTGGTTAATTTGTATTATTTAACTGTTAAATAATTAAATTAATATTTAATTATGTAAGATAATTAAATATGAGACTTATAAGAATTTGTGAGACAAATGTCGGAAATCAAAATGGACTAAATGGGATCCATTTGGACCGAAATATATGAGGTCATGAGAGACCACTTTTGTCAACATTTGGTGGAAAAACTACATGTGATGTTCCTCTCAATTGTATACATTTGAGAGGTCTATAAATATCCCTTATTTTACATATTTGCATGTGTTAATTTTTAGACCAAAAAACCTCAACAACCTACCCTTTGGCCGGTATATACAAGGAAGAAAAAAGGTCCATTTTTCTTCAATTTTCTTCATCAAAGCTTAATCAATTTGTTGATCATAAAATAAAATATAATTCACAAATAATAATATACATTATATAATATTATTAGTGTAATAATATTACATATTATCTTATCTTTATTAATTCAGAAGACAATACTCAATCCAGGGCGTGCCACGTCATTAATTCAGTTTTTTTTGGAAATACATGTTATGGTGGGACCCGTTAGTGTGCAATGTATTTATTTCTTCAGCCGTCTATACAAACATGCGACAAATTCCGTCTTAGAACAAATACTATGAAATAATACTATGAAATAATTTTATTCATTCCGAATAAATGAAATTAAGGGCATATAAGCGGAATGAATTACAAATCGGAATAAATGAAACTAATTACAAATAAATGAATTACATAATTTTTAAAAAAATTAAATAATAATAAAATTACATAATTACGAGAATGAATTACATTTAATTACGGGATTGAATTACATATAATGCGAATAAATTATATGCATAATTTTTAAAAACTTGATAGTACGATATATTTTTTTAAAAAAAATATCCTTTGTTATTTCCTTTTAAACCATTTCATGTGAACAAGTATTTGTAACAAGTTTAAACATTAATTATGTAGATCGCTGATTTAGACCAACTAGATAAGTACAATAGAAATGCAAAAAAAAAAAAATATACATCCAAAAACATTAATACCGGGCCAAATACATACCCGTGCAATTTTGCACGGGTTTAAAACTAGTAAAGTTATTACTACAATTACCTAGTTAGCAATTCTAGTGATCTTTTGGGTTGATTCTTGGGTGCTACCAGAGGAGGTACTCTTCTTTGAGTACTAGAAGTTTTAGGAGGATCATCCAATTGTAATAGCTCAAGAACTACTAGTGCCCAAATTTGCCTTAATCAATGTAAGGAAATTTTCTCTTAAGATGGTTTTATACCATCTTCTAGTTAATTGTTTTGCATGCATGTAGATTTTGACCACCAAAAAAAATTAATTTGTAATTTTGATATCATAAGATGAGTTATAATAAGGTCTAAATAACTAACAAGTGGTATCAGAGCATTGTTACATACATGCATGTTGTCTTAAGACGATTTTAGTAATTTATGAGATAAATTAATAAAATTGATATTATGTTACTAAAATTAGTTCTATCACATAATATGGTCTTGCATGTAAATAATATTGTCTTAGGATGATATGGGACGAAAATTTGATTTTGTTATATTTTTCCACTTTTTATAACTTAAAATGGCATAAAATTGAATAAAAATGCATTAAAATTAATTAAGAGTTAATTAAATTGGATTGCATGTTAATTTTATGCATATTTATTTAGAAATAACCACATGCATGTTTTATTTATGAGATAAGTAGATACTTTAAGTTAATGTGATTAATTTAGATAGTTTATTGATTTTTATTTGATAAAAATTGGTAAATAATGGTTATTTTGTAAATAAATATTAATTTAATTTTTGGGCTCAAAATTTTTGAATTTTGAGCTCTTGGAAATTGTTACAAAATGTACAAAATTTTATTTTAATTTATTTCAATTTTTATGGTTTGGTTTAGAATTAAATCGTAAAAATTGCCGTTTTACCGATTAAATTATAAAATCGTTTTAAATAAATTTTAAAACCAAAAATTTTCACTTGCATGTCATTTTTGGTATAAGACCAGAATGTTCATGGCCTCGAAATTTATTTTTCCATAAATTTTATAATTAAATAAAAGTTTTCTATAATAATTGTGAATTATTATGTCTTTTTGTCATAATTTGTGTTTTAATACCATATTAATTCAAAATAATTAGTGAGAATAATTGTTTTGAAATTAGACCATATTAGTATCATTAGAATATCTTAAAATTGTTTTAAGAATTGATTATTAATTTGTTATTGGTAAAAATTCCGTCAAAGAAAGCTCAAATGATCGTTGTTGGTAAGTTAAACGATTTGGCATGTCATTTTTCGTAATGCTTTTTATTATTCATTTGGATGAATGTTTTATTTAGCATTATAATTATGTAATTTTTCCTAATATGGCCATAGGTAGAAGTTGGTATTTCCCGTAATGTAAGGGAATATCGATTTGTTTTGCAATTAATTGCGATTTCGTATCGCCTAATTTGTAATTAATTAATAGTTTTTATTTTAATTTTACTACAAATTATAAAATAGGATATTGTTATGTAATTTAATTATTAGTAATTACATGAAGCATCTAAAGACGGAGTTTTCATGAAGACAGTGTTTTCGGAAAGGCATTCTGAAATCCTAAAGAAGGAGGCCATTTTTATGAAGATTCTAGGGACCAAGGAGTTGGTTTCCAAAGTGTAATAATTTTAGTTAATTAGATTAACTAGGTGGCCATATTAGGACTTCTTTGTTTAATTATGCATTCATGCCAAATCGTCACTACATGTTTTATTTTTTGTTGTTATCGATTTAATTGTCTAGCATTCACCAATTTTGTTCACTTAAAAGTGATAGACAATTAAATTGATAAGATCTCTCACATTTGTTGGAAATTGAGATTAGCCTTACCAAATAATAGCACCTATGAATCCCTTCTTCATTAGAGGTAGGTTCGGATCACCGAGGTACACTCTTTTTACGTTGGGTAAGTAGGGTAATAAAGGTTATTACACGTGAAAATTGGTTGGACTCAACAGGATAAATATGGGTTGAATTGGCCCACCGTGCCCATATTTATTTCTGGGGCTAAAAGATAGATTTTAGAAAAATCCGTCAACCAAGAGTTCTAATAGTAGAATCAGTCAAGATTGTTGACTCACCAAATTTATATAAATATAGGTTGAATCGGTCCACCGTGTCCGTGTTTATATAAAATTGGATCTTGGAATCATTTATATAATTCAGTGGGAGATCAGTATATAAATGGGAACTTGTTAAATAGTTTCAAAAGTTAAATTTTTTTTTTGACGATAAATGTTAATCTTTCCTTTCATTTTCTTTGTAGTAATCACGATGACTTCTACTAGTGAAACCGTCACCATAGCTAGAGATTCATGGCTATGTTCTTTTATGGACAAATATGTTTTAAAAGCCGACGGTAGTAATTTTAAAGATTGGGAGGAACAACTTCGATTAGCTGCCGCAGGTGATGGCAAATTACGCTACCTTGTCAATCCCTCTCCCCGTTCGCCTAGTACTAGGGCCACTGCCGATGTAAGGGAGGCTTATTCTTATTATCAAAAGGAATCCGCTGCAATTAAAAATGTTTTGATTTTTTCAATGGATCCTGCTTTACAAAGGCAATGTGTCAAGTTTCGCGATGCGCATGAAGTATTCTCGAGGCTTTCCACTATGTTTTCTCAAGCCCCAAGGATAATTCAATATGACACCGCAGTTCGTTTCTTTGAGGCTAACCTCAAAGATGGTCAACCTGTAAGTTCACACGTACTTAAAATGATTGATTACGTGGAAACTTTAGAGGGGTTAGGATGTAAGATCCCCGACGAACTAGCGGTGGACCGAGTGCTCCACTCTCTCTCTCTCACGTCAAAGGGTTTACCCAATTTAGGGTAAATTATAATATGACGAACATGAGAAAGAGTTTACATGAGCTCCATTCTCTGCTTGTGCAAGCAGAGAAGGACATGGGATTGAATGGTAGTACGAGGAAAGATTTGCTTGCGATAAATGTGAAGGGGAAGAAGCAGTTTAAGAGGAACGCAGGTAATAAGCCCGTTCAGGTGGAGGGCAAAGGTAAAGCAATTGCGAATTGCTCTACCAAGCCTAAACCTATAAAGGGTAATCCTCTTAAAGATACTTGTAATTACAGTAATGGCAAGGGACATTGGAGGTGTAATTGCACGAAATATCTGGATGACATCAAAGTTGGCATTGTGAAGCCAACATGTAATTTCTCAACCGAATCTTTTATGATAGACATAAATTATGCTTCAAATACAACTTGGGTATTAGATACTGGTTGTGGTTCTCACTTGTGCAATCATTTGCAAGGCCTAAAAAGCATAAGAAAGCTAAACAAGGGTGATGTTGATCTCCGAATGGGTAACGGGTCTAAAGTAGCCGCCGTCTCAGTAGGAACTTATGTACTTAACTTAGCTTCGGGGTTGCAGTTGTTTCTTAATAATTGTTATTTTGTACTAATGTTGTCTAGAAATATAATATCAGTATCTGTGTTAGACACAGAAGGTTTTTCTTTTGTAATTAAAGACAAACGTTGTACTTTTTCCCTTAATGGGATTGTATATAGCGAAGCTATTTCAATCAATGGTATTTATATTCTAGATACTTGCAACGATGTTTATCATTTAGATAATAAAAGACTCAAAATAGGTGATCCCGATCAATCTTATTTATGGCATTGTCGATTAGCACAGATTAACGAGAAACGCATTAAAAGACTAGTGTCGACTGGTATAATTAAACCTTTTGATTTCGAATCATTTGGTACATGTGAATCTTGTCTTCTTGGCAAGATGACTCGTTCACCTTTTCTAGGAAAAGGATCTCGAGCTAGTGAGTTGTTGGGTTTAATACACACCGATGTATGTGGTCTAATGACAGTCACTGCTAGAGGTAATTATGACTATTTCATTACTTTTTACCGATGACATGAGTAGATATGGGTATATCTACTTAATGAGGTATAAAAGTGAAACTTTTGATAAGTTCAAAGAGTTTCAGAATGAAGTAGAAAACCAATTAAATAAGAAGATTAAAGCATTACGATCAGATCGTGGTAGGGAGTATTTAAGCAATGACTTTAGAGATCACCTTATAAACTATGGTATTGTATCCCAATTAACTCCTCCTGGCACACCACAATTGAATGGTGTGGCTGAAAGGAGGAATCGAACTTTATTAGATATGGTCCGATCAATGATGAGTCAAACTGAGTTACCTAAGTCATTTTGGGGTTTTGCCATTTTATCTGCTATACACTCACTTAATCAAAGTCCCACTAAAGCAACTGACAAAACTCCATATGAGATATGGAAAGGGAAAGTTCTGAATCTGCGATACATGAAAGTATGAGGTTGTGATGCTTATGTCAAGAGCAAGTCTGACGATAAGCTTGCACCTCGTTCTGAAAAATGTATTTTTGTAGGCTACCCTAAGGAAACTTGTGGATATTACTTCTACAATAGTAGCGAGAACAAGGTGTTTGTGGCTCGTGAAGCTGTCTTTCTAGAAAAAGAGTTTATTTATAGAAGACAGAGTGGGAGAAAATTTGAACTTGATAAAGTTCAAGAGCCACAAACTGATATGACAATACAGGAAGATGTTCCTTCTACGTCTGAATCGGTTATTGTTCCTTCTGAACCTCGGAGGTCAGAGAGGGTTAGTCGCCAGCCTGATAGATACCTTGGTGTCATCGAGGAAGATGGTGACTATGAGGTTTTAATTTTGGAAAGTGATGAACCCAATACCTACAAAGCAGCTATTATGAGTTCTGACTCTAAGCTATGGCTCGAGGCCATGCAATCCGAAATGGATTCCATGTACGATAATCAGGTATGGGACCTGGTTGACTTACCTAAAGATGTTCGACCTCTTCAGTGTAAGTGGATATTCAAGATTAAAATCGGCATGGATGGACATAAAGATGTCTACAAAGCTAGATTGGTGGCAACAGGTTTCACCCAGGTTCATGGTTTACACTATGATGAAACTTTTTCACCAGTTGCTATGCTTAGATCTGTTCGGATAATGTTAGCAATTGCTGCATTTCATGATTATGAGATATGGCAAATGGATGTCAAAACCGCTTTCCTGAACGGGTTTCTGGAAGAGGAAGTATTCATGAAACAACCTGAGGGTTTTGTGGATCCTAAAAATCCTAACAAAGTATGCAAACTTAAGAGATCCATTTATGGTCTTAAGCAAGCGTCAAGGAGTTGGAATCATCGTTTTGATCATGTTATTAAACAAAATGGTTTTTCTCGAAGTGTTGAGGAACCATGTTTATACATGAAGTTTAGTGGGAGTAAAGTTGTTTTCTTACTTCTTTATGTGGACGACATATTACTCATTGGCAATGACGTAGATATGCTTTCTTCTGTTAAGAAGTGGTTAGGAAATCACTTCCAAATGAAAGATTTGGGAGAAGCTCAGCACATCTTGGGTATCCGGATCTATAGGGATAGATCCAAAAGGATATTAGCATTGACTCAAGAAGCCTATATCGATAAGATTCTTGACCGATTCAATATGAAAAACTCCAAGAGAGGTTTTCTTCCTATAGGCAGTGGGATTACTTTGAGTAAGTCACAGTGTCTTACTGAGTCTAAGGATATTGAACGCATGAAATCGATTCCCTATGCTTCTGC
This sequence comes from Silene latifolia, assembly GCF_048544455.1. NCBI lineage: Eukaryota > Viridiplantae > Streptophyta > Magnoliopsida > Caryophyllales > Caryophyllaceae > Silene > Silene latifolia. The sequence goes on along the minus strand of NW_027413191.1, from coordinate 217,770 downwards.
TGTTGGATCGATCATGTATGCTATGATGTGTTCTCGTCCTGACGTCTCGTATGCTTTAAGTATGACGAGTCGTTTCAAAAACTCCAGGTGAGAGTCACTGGATAGCCGTCAAGAATATTCTGAAGTACTTGAGAAGGACTAAAGATTAATTCTTAGTGTTTGGAGGAGAATCTGAATTACGTATAAGAGGTTATACGGATGCCAGTTTACAAACCGATAGGGATGATTTGAAATCCCAGGCTGGTTTTGTCTTTTTGTTGAACGGAGGGGCGGCTTGCTGGAGAAGTTTCAAGGAGTCTGTGACTGCTGATTCTACAACGGAAGCTGAGTACATTACAGTCTCTGAAGCTGCAAAGGAAGCTGTTTGGATTAGGCAATTTTTAGAGGGACTGAAGGTAGTTCCAACCGCCGAGGATCCTATCACTTTGTATTGTGATAACAGTGGGGCAATTTTTCATGCAAAAGAGCCCAAGTCTAGTAACAAGTCTAGACACGTACTTAGGAAATTTCTTGTAATTAGAGATTTAATCGAAAGGAAAGAAATTACAGTCTGTAAGGTTGGGACAGCTGACAACATCGCCGATCCTTTAACCAAACCATTGTCTCAAGCTAAACATGATAGTCATGTAGTTTCGATGGGATTGAGACGAATGCCAGAACTGTTGTAACTTATATGATATGTAATAATCAAAATATTGTATTTATTATTTCATATATATGATAATTGTATTTATTGTTATATTCAGTTTTATATCTGAATTTTATATACTTTGTTTTATCCAAATAGATTGTAGTGACAAAGTCGAACTCTATTAAAGTGAACTAGATTAACATTGTATTTTGTCCCTAGTTACTTAATGAGGTGACGTCTTGGAGTGACTAGATTGTAAGGCGATAGATGACAGGTTCGATTGTCATATGGTCATAGTGATGGCTGATCGATTACATAGGCAGATTGTGAGACGATTTGTTGGACAGTGACCGTTTATAGAATCTTTTTGTTGCTGGGTCGTAGCGAGGATTTCTATTTATTCCTACGAGTCAATTCTTTAGACTGGTGACTATTTGTCTGAGTTGGTGCGGTTTTCCGGTGGCTTTGATTTTTGTTCTAGGTCGCGCCGTTAAAGGAGGCCGATGAGCATTTACTGGGTCATTGTGATCTGTATCGAACGAAGAAAATAGGTCAACAGGATTGTCCATTTAAGTCATATTTTATCTCAAGGCCACTCGAGGAGAGGTGACTGGAAATGCGTGGCCACGCTCGGATGAGATCTATAGTAGATTGTCCGGTCAGACAGTCATTCTCCTGATCGAGGAAACCACTTTATGATATGATCACGTGAAAGAACGACCTGAAAGACATCTTGCACTGAGTGGGAGATATTATTGGATAAGAGAATTGGTAACGCACACTTGTGTCGGACAAGTGGGAGATTGTTGGAGTAGTGTCCTCCACAATAAGTGCGTTTACATATTAAATCTCGTTAAAGGAATATCAGGGATTTATTTATTTATTTGTCAGCTGGTCATCGTTAATCGGTAATGATTGGCTGACTAGAGTTTAACATTACTGTCATGTGACGGCGGTGATCAGCTGATCCCTTTAGGTCACACCTATAAGATGATGCCCAAATGGAAAAAACTAATTATTTGTATGAGATACAAATTAATTAAATCCTTGTATTAATTGACTTTTAATAAGTCAAGTGAATGTATTATTTGATAACGAGATACGAACTCGGGCCGAGGGGATTTATTATTTAATTATTTGATGATTAATTAATAAATGTCAATTGAAATTTAATAATTAATAGTTGATTAATTAAATTTATACGATATGTGTATAACTTTTGAGGTAAAGGTAATTAGCTATTTTAATTTAGAAGAGGTTGTAAAATTAGCTAAATGGGGCAGTATTGACACAATGTATGTTGATAAAATGGTCTCATGATTACTTAATAGTTAAGTAGTCATCAGTGGTTAATTTGTATTATTTAACTGTTAAATAATTAAATTAATATTTAATTATATAAGATAATTAAATATGAGACTTATAAGCATTTCTGAGACAAATGTCGGAAATCGAAATGGACTAAATGGGATCCATTTGGACCGAAATATATGAGGTCATGAGAGACCACTTTTGTCAAAAATTTGGTGGAAAAAACACATGTGATGTTCCTCTCAATTGTATAAATTTGAGAGGTCTATAAATACCCCTTATTTTACACATTTGCATGTGTTAATTTTTAGACCAACAATCCTCTACAACCTACCCTTTGGCCGGTTTATACAAGGAAGAAAAAAGGTCCATTTTTCTTCAATTTTCTTCATCAAAGCTTGATCAATTTGTTGATCATAAAATAAAATATAATTCAAAAATAATAATATACATTATACTCCCTCCGGTCCAGACAAATGGTAACATAGGGAAAAAGTGGTTATTTAAGAAAAGGTGGAAAAATAAGGGGTAAAGTAGGAAAGTTTGAATGGGGCCACATGAGTTTAGGTGGATTAAACAAGTAGTTGATGAGTGATTGAGTGGATGATAAAGTTGTAAATATGTAGTGGATGTAAGGGTAATTTAGTACTTTTTCATGCCAAATATGGTATGTTACCATTGGTGTGGTTCATCTATTTTAGGGAAGTGTTACCATCTGTCTGGATCAGAGGGAGTATATTATTATTAGTGTAATAATATTACATATTACAAGGTTATTACTACAATTACCTAGTTAGCAACTCTAGTGATCTTTTGGGTTGATTCTTGGGTGCTACCATAGGAGGTACTCTTCTTTGAGTACTAGAAGTTTTAGGAGGATCATCCAATTGTAATAGCTCAAGAACTACAAAGGTAGGAGACCTTTGTAGTGCCCAAATTTGCCTTAATCAATGTAAGGAAAGTTTCTCTTAAAGATGGTTTTATACCATCTTCTAGTTAATTGTTTTGCATGCACGTAGATTTAGACCACAAAAAAAATTAATTTGTAATTTTGATATCATAAGATGAGTTATAATAAGGTCTAAATAACTAACACAAAGAAACTACAACATTATATGCTCAGCTACATAGTTCACATATACTCCAAGATGGTCCCCGTCAAATACATCTTCGAAAAGCCCGTGTTAAATGGAAGGTTGTCCAGGTGGACACTCATGCTATCCGAATTTGACCTCAAATTCGTACCCCTCAAGGTTATCAAGGGAAGGGCAGTCGCCGATTTCCTAGCAGAAAATCCCGTCAACGAGGATCCAACGACCGACACATGGTCACTCTCTGACGAAGACATCCTCTGTGTCGACACTGACGCATGAGACCTATACTTCGACGGTGCATAAAACCTTAGAGGCTTCGGGGTAGGAATCCTTCTAATATCACCGTAAAGGAGGACATGTTCGATCTCGGTCAAACTAGACTTCGCCGTCACCAACAATGCCGCCGAATACGAAGCATGCCTCATCGGCCTAGAAACAGCCATAACACTTGGCATCAAAAGGTTGAGAGTCCACGGCGATTCCTCACTCATCATCAATCAAATGTCCGGATCCTGGAAAATCCGAAGCGACAAGCTAGCACCATACCAAGCAAAAAATAACCAGGAAGCTGAATTTTTTGACCAAATCGACTACTTCCACTTGCCCCGTGAAGAAAACCAATTTGCCGATGCCTTAGCAAAACTTGCTGCGCTCGTCAACATACCCAAAGACATGACATCCAAGCCCTTGTGTGTCGAAAGAAGAGCGAGCCAGCTCACATCTGCGCCATCAACAACGACGAGGAAAACAATATCGAACCTTGATACCAAGCCATTCTCAACTACAAGACCAAAAACGAATTCACTCCTAACTCTTATACAAGAGGACAAAGAGCCATCCGTTTACTTGCATCACAATTCGTGATAAACCAAGAGCAACTATACAAAAGAACACCCCAAGGGATCCTTCTCCTTTGCATTGATCATGACAAAGCCAAGAAAATCATGGAAGAGATCCACGATGGAGAATGTGGCCCTCACATGAGCGCAATGATGCTAGAACGGGAAATCATGCGGTTAGGCTACTAATGGACCACCATGGAAGCCGATTGCAGAAACTACGTCAAACATTAACACAACTGCCAAATCTTTGCCAACATACAACACATACCACCATCCCTTTTATACACCATGATATCACCCTGGCCTTTCTCGACCTGGGGCATCGGCATCATCGGCAAAGTCAACCCGATAGGCACCAAAGGACATTGCTTTGTCCTCGTCGCAATCGACTACTTCACCAAATGAGTAGAAGCACAATCCTATGCAGTTTTGACCGCCAAACAAGTGGCCAAATTCATCCAAGACAGCATCATCTGCAGATATGAGGTACCCTATGAAATCATTAGCGACCAAGGCTCCCACGTTCGGGCCGAAGCACAAGCATTGTTGGACAAATACAAAATCAAACGGCACTGATCATCCCCCTATCATCCCCAAACCAATGTAGCGGTAGCGACAACAAACAAAACACTCGTCGCCATCATTAAAAAGATGCAGGACAATTACCGCGATTGGCCGAGCAAACTCCCATTCGCACTCTGAGGATACCAGACCTCCATTCGAACACCAACAAGAGTAACACCCTTCTACCTAGCATACGATATGGAGGCAGTACAACCAGTGGAGTTGGAAGTCCCATCTCTACGCATCCTACTAGAGAGTCAAATCCCTGAGGCGGAGTGGACCCGTCAAAGGTTCGAGCAACTCACACTCCTAGATGAACGGCAGTTCAACGCCTTGCACAACGTCCAGCTATACCAACGACGTATACAATGGGCATTCAACAAAAAATTCAAACCCAGAAACATCAAAGAAGGCGACTTGGTCCTTAAGTCGGTTCGAGCACCGTTACCCGTCGATCCGAGGGGAAAATTCAAACCCAATTGGGCCGGGCCATAACTGGTCAAGAAAATCCTTTCGGGGGGGCGCATTGAGGTTGAGTGACCTGGACGGGGAGGACTTCACAAGCCCAACCAACCTAGACCAACTCATGAAATACTACCCTTGAACCTTAGCAACCAACAACCTTTCTTTAGTTTCACAACTAGTGATCGCAATCTCACTTTCAAGTCAACTTCTCAAAATGTTCTGATTTGAAATTGCATGTTTAATCGAGTCTATGTTACAACACTTTGCCATGTTTCAATCAGCCTTTGACCTGTCAAAGGCAGCATCCATTTGCACAATCAAACAAAACACCTGAACTACGAGCATGGTTTGATTTCGCCTCTTCAGATGAATACGTAGGGCTCGTAGGCAATCCTTTCTTACACAAGAAGGATACAACCATCCCAACACCCAAAAAACAATAACCCGTACAAACTTAAAAAAAAAACACTCCCCTTTTAACAAAAAAAACCAAAGAACAAAAGAAAGAGAAAAAAAGTCTTTCTCCCTTCCCACAAAAATCCCCTTCACATATGCAATGTTTAGGACAATTCAAACCGAATTGCCTTTACAAGATGGATGGAAGAAACAACGAATGTTCACAACATTTCTTTTTTTGGCACAAGCAATCCTCTTATTTAATTAATAATGGGAAGGATTACAAACTTGACAACAAATAAAGCTAAGCTAGTCCACAACCAAGACATCTCACATAGTAATCTAACACAAAAAAAAAAAACACACAATACATTGCTAATACAACATAATAAAACACATACAAATACTAATACAACTTAATAATAAAGCGGGTAATGGAGGTCTTCACTCTTCCATTCTACCCTTGCCTTTTCCCTCGGGGTACATCTTCCCCTTGTTCTTCTTGATAGTTCGCCTAGCATGGGCTTCCTCTTCGGAATGTTCTCAACGGATCCATAACGGCAATGGCACCGGGTATCTTACAAGACCCCATGCTCGGCCTAAGTCGAGCCCACACACGGCTCACCGCCTCCTTGGGATCCAAGCTCCTCTTCTTCGGTGGCCTCACCACATCTGGGCTCGCATTATCGCCAAAGTCATCAAAGTAGGCGCGATTTGGCTTGGCCGCTTCCTTTTACTTCAACTTAATGACTTCATCATTGCGGAACTTTGACCTTTATTCCAAGGTAGAGGCTATGGACCATTTGACATATGCGGGAGTCACCCATGTCGTTAAAGCGGGGTTTGGTACCTCCCAAATTGGTCGAGTGGCCCACCACCACTCGAAAGCATCCACAAGCTCCGAGTTTCGGAATACACTCCCATGGACAAGAGTATCTTGAGCGGACACTCACATTTTCTTGGATTCACGTCTTACAAAATCACACGGTTTTCATTGCGCAGCTTTAAACATACGAGTTTTTCTCTTCTTTTTTTAGGGAGGAAGGGCTAGTCAACCCGATCCGCGACAAATCGTTTCCACGTCAAATAAAATTTCAAATTTTTTTCGCATTTCTGCAAAATTGATACATAACATCAATTTCTCTCAAATCACTTTTGCAAACCCGAGTCTTGATCTCGCAAAAATCAAAATCAGCACACTCACAAAAATCAAACTTGATACATAATATCAATTTTTCTCTAATCACTTTTGCAAATCAGAGTCTTGATCTCGCAAAAATCAAAATCAGCACACTCACAAAAATCAAACTTGATACATAATATCAATTTTTCTCTAATCACTTTTGCAAATCCGAATCTTGATCTCGCAAAAATCAAAATCAACTCACATACAAAAATCTTTTTGAAATTCATCCATGGCGGTTTGAGTTTTAATTTTTGAGTTGCAAATCAATTTTGGCAAAATTCGATGCGATTTAATTTAAACACGAATTAGTTTCTCAAAATTTCAGAATATTTCCATTTCAAAAAATTCCAAACGTGACGACTTGTCACGTAATTTTCAAAAATTCTTTTTTAACAAACAATTTCAAATTTTAACTTCGAGTCACCGTGGTTACTTTTGTTTTCAACAAATACTTTGCATGCTTACGTGTACGTATATGTGTTACCTATTGCCTAATTTCTACACTAACGATGCAGGAACAAATGCCAAAGCAAATGGGAAATCAGCCATTGACCGTGCTTCTCCGAAACACAACATAAAAAAAGCCAAGCACAAACAAAATACAAACCAAAAACACAAATATACAAACCGCCTCAAGCAAAAAATATCCACATACATACAAACCAAAGTCCAAAACACCGGCAAGCAACAACAAACTACTCGGCGCCTCACGACGGGTCAGCCTTGGTCTCAGGAGGAGTCGCGGGCAATGCAGATACCACCTCCTGCTCCGGCGTTCTCTCAGGAGAACTCTCCAGCATCTCCCGCTCCATCGTAACACGAAGCTTCTCCGTCTCGGCCAACTGAGTCCTGAGAGAAGCAATCTCAGTATCCCGGCTCTGCAACTCTTCCTCGCGGCGCCTCAACTCTTGCTCGCGAGCGGTGATCCGAGCTCCTGTGTTTGGATCGTCGCTCTCGCCTTGTCCAACTCAGCACGGACACTAGCAAGCTCCGTTGGATCCGCAGTACTCTGCAAAACACAACATAGGTCAGTAAGAACTAAACATGAAATGCAACACAGAAAAACACAAAAACAACCAAAAAAAGGCACCGGCACAAGCCTAGACTCTCTCGTAGCCACGTCACCAGCAAGCGCCCTCCACCGGTTAGCCATCTGCCAGAAAGCCTGATGACTAACGGTCGACACCTACACAACAAAACAAAATCTTTCAACAAAACGACAACACACAAAGCAAAATACAAACAAGAAGGAGGGCTCAAATTAGAAGCCCACCCTCAAAACCGTCAACCTCCACTCCATGCCGGCATTACTCACCTCAGGAACTGTAGGCTCTGGCAGACGCAACTGGAGCTTCTCACCACTCGGCCCCTGGAAAGTGGTCTGTGCCGTGAAATGTGGGGGCTGGGCCATCATGAGGTCGTCAACACCCTACAAAGGGAGCCCATGTCAAAGGTAACAAATCTTTCTACCAATAATGAGCGACCATGAGCACGAGCCGATGTAAACATACCTCGATCGGGTACCAAGCAAGCCTCGACAAACAAAAGGTGTCGTAGTCTGCCCCCCGCAATAGCAAGTCCTCACCTCCACGACCGTGAAGGTTCTCTTCAACCTCATCAGGCGTCGACTCTTGGAACAACACCTCAGGCGGGTCGACGGGCACCACAAAAGTCTCACTGAAGCACTGACGAGCCAAACGCTCGCCAAGGTACCACTAGTAGAAAAACACAAATTTGCGGCGTCAATAAATAGCCCATTTGAGGCATTTTTTGAGTAGCAGCAAATAGAAAATTCATTTGCGGCGTTTTTAAAACGCCTCAAATGTTCAGTTATTTGCTGCATTTTTGAGAAAAATGCCTCATATGTTGTCAGCTATTTGCTGCGTTTTTTGACTTAAAATGCTGCATATATGGGTATGATTTGAGGCGGTTTTTTGATGAAACGTCGCTGATTGTCTTTGCATATAATAAAAAAAAAATTCCAATATCAACCCATATTATTTATTTACTTTTGTTCTATTTAAGATTTTAATGCTTGAACTCATTTACCATGAAAAACCAATACCTCCATATAATGGTAAAAACCAACTTTCATAATCAACATCCATATGTCAAATCCTAATACATCTCAAACAAAAATGTACACAAGCTAAAAGATACAATGATTCAACTAACATAATTATTTGTGAAGTATGTTGCCCATTTTATCTCGTATTTCATTAATCTCGCAATCGGAGTAGGAATCTTCCATCCAGCTCCAAACCTAAAAGGAACACATATATAATGTTAAATGAAGAACCACACAGGTGAAAAGTAAGCTCTTAATCTCTGAAGTACGAGAAAAATAATAGTAACAACCTAACAATGGAGCAACAGTGCCCTGAGATCAGTAGCAATGCAAACTAGGTGTAAGATCAAGGAGGACCTGTGATACGGTCGTTCTGTACCAAAAATAAATACCTAAGTTACTACTAACAGAAGTCAGCGGTAAGTAGGGTCGATCTCCACAGGGAGGCTAAGTTGCTATCTATCCTGTCTAATTCGGTTTGTCGTGGCGTCACGAAATGGGGGTTTTGATTTGATTGTGTTAACTAAACTAAAGACTAAGCAAGGGAAATAAAAAGGAGAAATTAACAAGGAGAAATTAACAGAAGAAAAGGGAGTATGCTAGGAGTCGGTCTACCGTGGCAGCTATCAAATCTTATACTATTGGGAATACTGAGGCGATTAAACTATTGATAAGAAGAGCTATGGTCGTCACCTTTCGGTCCTTAAACCGCCCTAGAGCGTAAACAGACTTAACTTTCGCCTCACCGCAATACCCTATTGTAATTAAGCAAGCCTTCCCTTCCAATCTTTCGATCTAGGTCGGGGTTAACTAGATTTATGGTCTCCTGCATGCATTCATTCGACCGGATAACAATTAAATTGCCTAATACAATTCCTATCGCAAGTCTAACCTATTCAAGTCAGTTAAAACATCGCTACCACGGCTTCCCTAATCCTAACATACTAAGGAAATTAGCTATGCATGATAAAATAAACAAGAACAAGAATTAAGAGAGAATTAAACATTAAATTAAGAAAGAAAAGGGAAGAAATATTACTGAAATAATGATCCGGAATAAAAAGCAAAGTAACAGTGTATCGTTCCAAGAGAAAAGAGAGAGTCAGAGTGTCTCCCGATAAAAAGAGATACATAAACTGACGACCTCCCTCCTATTTATAAGAAATTAGGAGTTTAATTAAACCTAATGACGGAAAATAACTAAAAAGCCCAGCCCGTCAGCAAAATCCACTCGATCGAGTAACTAAATCACTCGATCGAGCAAAGGCATAAAAGGAACTGGTCGATCGAAAGGAAAAATAGTCGATCGAGTACTTATTCATCCTAAACCACTCGATCGAGAAGAAGTGGCTCTCGATCGAGCAAATGGGCTCTCGATCGAATAGAAATAGTTCTCGATCGAGCACTTCTCAGCGCGTAATTCCTGCTTCGCGCACTGAACTTCAAACGGCTGCCATTTCTTCGTTACTTGGGCAAATAGGGCGTGGTTGGTGGCGTTGGAAAGCTAAGAGGATAAGCTTTCACCTCCAACTAGAATCACCTTAATAGCTGTTGTAGAACTCGAGATATGGCTCTTACAAGCAGGAACTAGCAAATTGAAGCACTCTCTTGGCTCGCCTAACTTCCTTACTCCAATGCGCATCTCAAAATAGTACTTTCCATGCTCCGACTCAACTCATCTCCTAAATGCATGCGTAGGGACATGTTTTAGGCTTGAATCTACTACTTATTGGTCCATTCCTGCAATTAAGACAAAATACACCAAAGTAGCATATTCGGGGCATTTCGTAGCATAAAACCACGATAAAAGCATAGAAATACGTGCATAAAATAGGCTAAAAGGACTATATAAAATGCACGTATCAAATCTCCCCAAACCAAACCTTTACTCGTCCCCGAGTAAACTAAAATGCAACTAATGGAACGGAAAAGATAACTCAGAGCTAGCTACAAATGCCCACTTAAGCCAATTTAATGCAAGCAAACTAACACCTATAGCAAATAGTCAAATGCAAACGAGTTGTAAGATGTCTATAATAAAGCTGAACCGTCGACCTTGCAAGACCTTTAAAATCGGACTCTCACGGGTCACTCTTCTCTCATGAAGCAAAGGGTGAACATATATATGTAAAAGAGAGAAAGAGGAATAGTCGCTCACCTAGACTACGACCCACATAAACATGCATGCAACTAATATGATAAACAATTCTAACTACCGTACATACATTCCAACCAAACAAGGTCCTGTCACAGCCGAGGGCTTACAAAAATATGGTAAAGTAAGGCAATGGGTAAGAAAAGGCAAAACATTTATGGGAATGTGGAGGTATAGGTGATCAAGCTAGTACCTAAACAGAACCATATGAGACATATCCATTTCCAACTCAATTATGAAATAAGCACAATGCCCTTCAATTGGCATAAAATCTCACCAAACCAAACTGATAATACTCCTCAAATGATGTAAGATAGAACAGAGGAGCAGAAACCGTCAACCATTTTTTTCTCATTTTTCTTTTCTTTCTATTTCTGGATTTTTTTCATTTCATTTTCTTTCGATTCTTTTATTTTTTTCAACTTCTTTTTTTTTTCATTTCACGTCTTATTTTTCTTTTTCATTTATTTTTTTTTTCTCATCCTCCTTCTCTTCATCCTCTTTTTCTCTTTTCTACCAACTCCAAATCAACAGAATATGCGCCAAAATTTGATACAATGAAATATATGCCGCAAAACATACACTAAACTAGCTTGACAAGGCAGGCTAAATTTGGATGTAGCTAAGGGTCAACTGGCAAATTTGGCTAATGTGGAGTTAAATGGGTAAAAATGAAAGAAAGGGAAATTTGTAAGCATCTCCCTGCATGTGACACCAACCACTAACCCGAATGTATGACGGCAAAAAGCAATTGAATTTCATATTTGTGCAAATTAATGAACATGTTATGCAAGGAGTAACTACTCACAATCCTACATGAACTGGTCATAAATGATACCAGCTTATAAGGCTCTAAATCTTAGAAATTATAAGTAGGTTGCCACAATTTAAGGTCAAGTCTATTCGTTCAGCTAAATTAAACATTAACTCGTAGATTATGCAAAAGACAAAGCTAAAAGGTAACAGTTCAATGCAAGGCTTAAGCAAAAAGACAAAAGTAGTGCAATTTCATCATTGAAATCTACCATTCCGACTCGACCTATATGCTAAAATAAACATGAAATTTTTTGAATTTTATCAATTTTTTCAATTTTTTTGGAATTTTATGAAAATAAACAACGATGCAAACATAAATTAAATGTGATAACTGAAATGCAATAAAAACAATATGCAGACACAGATATGGATGCATAACCTCCCCAAACCAAACCGTACAATGCCCCCATTGTACCAAAACATGGAAAGGAAATGCAAACTGAAGGAGAAAGAGAGTAAATGCGGAAAACTCACAAGATAGCGCGAATAAAGGGACCTCCCCAAACCGACCATGAAATGGGAGGTTGCTAAGGCCCAGAAAACCGTCTCAGGAAGCTAATCCAAGTCAGCACGTGAAAAGGGCATCCAAAACTGCTCGATCGAAGGGAATAGCAGTCGATTGAGTGGTTTTCTTTCTGCAGGTGGTCGATCGAGTGGATTAATTACTCGATCGAGTGAATCCATCAGCTAAGGTGCTCGATCGAGTAGAAAAACTACTCGATCGAGTGCTCTTCAGCGTGTTCCTGCAAAACGCAATGAAAAACAGCCCGCAAACTAACAAGACAGCTTAACTGAGATAGTCTATGGTATAAAACCATTTATTACAACTGAAATTAAATAAAATGCAAAATAAAATCGTCGGGTTGCCTCCCGGGTAGCGCTAGCTTCAGTCAGGTCCCAGCTCGACCTTCTTTTCTCCGAGCCTTCTTGGTTAGTCACAATCAAAACAGCTCAAAGCGCGCAGCAACCTGTCAAATAGCTGCGCATGTGCTACACAACAGCATAAGTAGCACCAAAGTGGAATAACAGAATAGGAAATTAAAATAATAAACCGTTTAAGTCTAACAAATTTCCTATGGGCGCTCCTAAATTTATCCACAAAATAAAGGAGCGCGGGAGCAATTGTCAATATATGGGGGTCCCGATTCAGATTAACAGACTTGAAATGATAAGGACGGTGAAAATTCGTTAAATTATGCGTCCACATACGAGGGGGTATAGCTTTGAAAAAGGAAGCATGAATAAGACGAGGCAATTTACAAATAATAATGAAATTATCGCTTACTACCTCGGGTTGGTTGCTCTCAACGACGGAATCACTGACAAAGGAATGCATTACCTCATCCGTGCTAGGAGCAATTACCGTCTCAGCTGCTTCTTCATCAACCTCCTCAGTGGAACCCATCCCGTAAATCGCAGCTTCAAGTGTATCCGACTCGGCTGTGAATAAGGGAGGTTCACCGTAACCTTCATCATCGTCAAACTCGTCGTCCAATATGAACCCAAGTGACGAATTTAAGCTCCCAATGGCCAACTCAGTCGATCGAGCAGAGTAATCACTCGATCGACCGCTTTCCTCCCGCATCTCACTCGATCGAGTAATAAAATCACTCGATCGAGCACTTCCCTCATGCATGTCACTCGATCGATAAGAAATATTACTCGATCGAGGACTTTCTTCCTGCACAGCGCTGATATCCTTGCATGCACTCTGGAAATACGATAGAAAGTCGTCATCCGAAATATAGAAATCATTTTCAGCATTGGGCAACGCGGGTTCTTCATGGGAAAAACCGCTCTTGGTCGAAACACCTCTTTTGGTTGCCGAGCAACCAACCCAGTGATGTTAACCGAGCAATTTCAGATCGCAACTCAAAGCAATTTCGAAAGACTTGAGCACCCATATGTCTACCAAATTCCGTAACTAAGGATCTCGGCTCCGCGATTTCTTTTTTCTGTATATCACGAGGATCTTGTTGCGGTGGCCATTGATGGGGTGGATGTGGCGGCACAACTACGGCTGCATTGTGCTTAGCAGGACCACATCCCCAAGACTTCTTCCTTTCCCAACTAGCAGGTTTCTCAGCTTGGGCTTCAAACTGAGCAATTAGTCGGGAGACGGATGTCATCTTGGCAAGAGGGATCGAAGGTACTCAAGCCTTCCCTTCGATAATCTCCCTCAGTAGCCTGTCTAATAAACCTGTAGGCCTATCAAAACAACACTAAAGAAAAAGATAAGAACAGCCTCAAGGTACTTAGTCTTCCCTTGAGGCGAAAGGACAAACAAAATAAAACAGATAAAAAGCGTCGCCTCCCCGGCAACGGCGCCAAAATTTGATACGGTCGTTCTGTACCAAAAATAAATACCTAAGTTACTACTAACAGAAGTCAGCGGTAAGTAGGGTCGATCTCCACAGGGAGGCTAAGTTGCTATCTATCTGTCTAATTCGGTTTGTCAGGGCGTCACAGAAATGGGGGTTTTGATTTGATTGTGTTAACTAAACTAAAGACTAAGCAAGGGAAATAAAAAGGAGAAATTAACAAGGAGAAATTAACAGAAGAAAAGGGAGTATGCTAGGAGTCGGTCTACCGTGGCAGCTATCAAATCTTATACTATTGGGAATACTGAGGCGATTAAACTATTGATAAGAAGAGCTATGGTCGTCACCTTTCGGTCCTTAAACCGCCCTAGAGCGTAAACATCTTAACTTTCGCCCTCACTGCAATACCCTATTGTAATTAAGCAAGCCTTCCCTTCCAATCTTTCGATCTAGGTCGGGGTTAACTAGATTTATGGTCTCCTGCATGCATTCATTCGACCGGATAACAATTAAATTGCCTAATACAATTCCTATCGCAAGTCTAACCTATTCAAGTCAGTTAAAACATCGCTACCACGGCTTCCCTAATCCTAACATACTAAGGAAATTAGCTATGCATGATAAAATAAACAAGAACAAGAATTAAGAGAGAATTAAACATTAAATTAAGAAAGAAAAGGGAAGAAATATTACTGAAATAATGATCCGGAATAAAAAGCAAAGTAACAGTGTATCGTTCCAAGAGAAAAGAGAGAGTCAGAGTGTCTCCCGATAAAAAGAGATACATAAACTGACGACCTCCCTCCTATTTATAAGAAATTAGGAGTTTAATTAAACCTAATGACGGAAAATAACTAAAAAGCCCAAACCACAAAAAATCCACTCGATCGAGTAACTAAATCACTCGATCGAGCAAAGGCATAAAAGGAACTGGTCGATCGAAAGGAAAAATAGTCGATCGAGTACTTATTCATCCTAAACCACTCGATCGAGAAGAAGTGGCTCTCGATCGAGCAAATGGGCTCTCGATCGAATAGAAATAGTTCTCGATCGAGCACTTCTCAGCGCGTAATTCCTGCTTCGCGCACTGAACTTCAAACAGCTGCCATTTCTTCGTTACTTGGGAAAATAGGGCGTGGTTGGTGGCGTTGGAAAGCTAAGAGGATAAGCTTTCACCTCCAACTAGAATCACCTTAATAGCTGTTGTAGAACTCGAGATATGGCTCTTACAAGCAGGAACTAGCAAATTGAAGCACTCTCTTGGCTCGCCTAACTTCCTTACTCCAATGCGCATCTCAAAATAGTACTTTCCAAGCTCCGTCTCAACTCATCTCCTAAATGCATGCGTAGGGACATGTTTTAGGCTTGAATCTACTACTTATTGGTCCATTCCTGCAATTAAGACAAAATACACCAAAGTAGCATAGTCGGGGCATTTCGTAGCATAAAACCACGATAAAAGCATAGAAATACGTGCATAAAATAGGCTAAAAGGACTATATAAAATGCACGTATCAACCTGATCGTCATACATAGCCTAACTACGAATGAACAAATGCCTGGACACACCCATTAGGTATTGGAACTCATCCACCTAGAAAAAGAATTGTAATAAACACTACCAAATCACTAATTTCATAAATGTCTTAGCAATGTACGTCATTGCATCGCTTGCATTCTTAGTTAATTTACTATCTAAAGCAGAATCAGGGCACAACCATCCAATCTGAGGTTGGGTGCCGACTTTTATTAAATCATCTCAAAGTGCCCTATATGTAAATCAAGGTAGTGAAATACTCATCTACTGAGTATCTGTATACTTCAAGAGTTGGTTATTGTTAGAATATATGTAAATATGTCAATTATTTACGTATTATTTACTTACATAGTTGAGTGTAATCTTTTGATAGCAAATATCTTATTGTAATTAGGTCAAGTTTATGCTCTACTCTTTGTATATAAACTCTCAAGATTATGAATAATAATCAGGCAATTACTTTCCTACATGGTATCAGCTTCCTAGGGTTTTAACTGTTGGAATATGTGTCCTCCGACAATAATGCGATCACAACTGTTGATCATGATGATCACATGTTTAAATCTCGTTTTAAGAATACATGTGGGATGTAATATTTTACAGTCAACTGGTCCACACATATCGGTAATGATTGGCTGACTAGAGTTTGACATTACTGTCGTGCGACGGTGGTGATCAGTTGATCCCCTTAGGTCATACCTAAAGGGTAACACTCTTAATTGAATATTTAATTGATCGTATGACGATACGAGTTAATTAAATTACTTAATATTGACGGACGATTTTGGAAGTAATATTTACGTGTCTTATTGTAATTTGATTATAATAAGATACGGTCTAAGTAATTAAATTGTTTTATTACTTAGATGAAATTATTGTTTACGGAAACAATTGAAACGGAATGAATAATTTATTATAAATACAAGATGTTGTAATTTATAATTTGTAAACCGTTTTGGTACAAGTAATTGTGAATTACTAAGTCGATTTTGTACATGACGTATTTTATTAATACGTTGATTTTTAATATGTTAAAAATGCATGACAATTTTACATGACTTGTGACATGTGACAAATTGATAAATTGACAAAGATAAAATGGAACCCATTTTATCTTATATGGACCGAAATATGGAGGGAGTATGGTGTTTAAATTATGTTAATTTATTTGAGTGGAAACAACATGATTACACACCTAGCTAGTAGCCATGCAAGCCTATGTTTTCTTGAGAAGAATAACTTGCCCATGCATTGGCTCTCCTCCTCACCACCCACCGGTTTTCTAAGGCCAAAATTAGAGAGTTTTTCTCTACAATTTTTCATTCACAATTACTACAATTATTTCTAGTGTGAGAAATAAAAACCTCTCTACATCTTACAAAATTAGAGAGATAAAAAAAAATTCCAAAATTCTTTCCTCTATTTACCGAAATAATAGAGTACAAAATAAATATTTTGGGTCAATTTAAGTAAGATTATTATTATTCTAGATCAAGTAATATTAATCTATTAAGGGGTTATCTTGGGTATTCATCTTTGGGAGAGATTCTATCTTTGAATCTTTGTTCATTCATATAAGGAAAGCTCAAGAACAAGTAAGAAGGAGATCTTATTTGTGCCCTTTGATCCGAAATTCATAGTAAGGAAAACGATTTCTTCACTTATCTTTTTAGTTTGCATGCATAAGATTTGTATTTAATTTTATGACTAAATTAATTGTAACATATTTGAATATGTTGAGTATAAGGATATATAGATTTCCAACAAGTGGTATCAGAGCCTTAGGTTGTTTGCATGCAAATCGGTTATTGTTTTTCCGAGTTATACGATTAACAAACAAAACTTATAAATTTGTGTTTATTATGATATATCACGAAATTTATTTGCATGATAAAGTTTCTGGTCCTAAATTTTTTTTAGGATTTTTGGGTTTATTTATGGATTTTATTGTTCATTTTATATAATAATGGCATTAAAATGTGATTTTTATGATAAACATGTCAATTTTGGACGAAAAATAGCTAAACTTAGATTTTTCTGGTGATTTTTGGATATGTTTTCAAATATATTATGTACTGATGGCCTGTAAAGTTTCATAATAATAAGAGTTGTTATGCTCGAAATATGGATTTTTCAAGTTAAAATCGTATTTAAATGAGAAAATAGGTTAATATGAGTTATATTTCGAATCTGGTCATAGAAATTTAGTATGTTGTCACATGCAATTTTATAAGATGTGTGTAAAATATTTGGCTATAATGAAGTCTTTATGCATGATTTATGAAATTTTTGATGAAAAATCACATAAATAGTGACTTTAATTAGTAGAAATTGCTAAAACATATTTCATGACTAAGGACAAACGTCACATGTTTCATTTTATCACATATTTCAGATCTAAAAGTGAAAAGTTAAGAAAAATAATTTTTCGCATATTTTTTTATGGTAATAATTGATAAATCGGATAAACCGCAACATTGTTTTTCTCAATAAATTTCGAAATTTTAACCAATGCTTTTGAGCATTATGAGTGTCATGGTATTTTTACAGACTGTTAATGAGTTTAAATTTCAAATTTCAAATTTATTTGAAACTTTTATGATTTATTTGAAGTTTATGACATAATATTGTATTTTTGAGTTCATTTATGAACAATTATAAGAAATATAAGTTAATTATATTCAATATGTTAGTGGAGAATAATTTTGAGTCCTAAGTTGGTTAGGGTAATTAACTTGTACAAAAATATGAATTTATGTAATTATTGTGATTATAAAATGTTAAATCACGCAAATCCGTAAAAACCGATTAATATACGATATTGGCTCCTTAAAGGCGATTTAGCATAAAATTGGGCATGTTCATACATATTATAATGTTGCATTTTATTTATGATTGTCATATTTTAATTTTATGTAATTTTTGAATTATGTAATTTTACTTAGTATGACCTTAGTTTTTAATTGATATTACCCGAAATGTATGGGAATATCGATTCGGTTGTAATTTTTGTGATCTCGTATCACCGTTTTGTAATTTAATAGATTTAAATTTTAATTACAAATGTATAATAGGAAATTATGTAATTCATTTTATAATTTTACTTATTACTTTGTAATTTCCCGGAGTTTCCATGAAGACGGTGTTACCTCGAGATGCGTGCCAAGACCGAAGTTCAAGGGACCAAAGGAGTTGGTTTCCGAATTTATAATAGTTTATAAGATTTACTTTTTTAGGAAGGCCATACTAGGATTTTTATGCTTTGCATTTTATTTATATGTTGCATGCATTGCTAAATCGCCATTACTAAAACATGCATCATCTTTTAATCGAGTATATTGACCGTGTCAATTACAATTATCGTAGTTCACCGCTTTAGTTCACTTAAAACGTGATAGATAATAAATTGACATGACCTCTCGCGAAAAATAAACAATTGAGATTTAGCCTTACCAAAAAGTAAAAACCATGAAAACCTATTTCGCGAGGGACTGCACTTGGCCACCCCGGGGTACAAACCTTGTTACGTAGGGGAAGTGGGTGATAAATGTCTATCCACCGAATTCATGTTGATGAGGGTTTCATCGGCTACCCCGTGCCCAAGTTAATGTGAATTTGGATCATGGACACATTTATTTGAAATTTGGATTGACCTCAACGGAAGTATTCGTGACCGTAGTCGCATGTGTTCCGGGCTATAGATAAATATTAGAGTAATTTTATCGACCGAGAGTTCTAAAAGTAGAATCGATTAAAGAGTTAGTCCACCGAGTTATATTGATAAGGGTTCCATCGGCTACCCCGTGCCCAAGTTAATATGAATTTGGATCTCGGAATCATTTATTATAGTTGGGTAGAGGTCACTATATAAATGTATTCATATCTTGTTGAAATATTTACAAGTATGATTTAAAAATTCAAATGTTAATATTTCTTTTCCTCCATACTTGTAGTTCATTATAATGAATCCATCAAACGCTACTACACCGATAACTATTGAGTCTTGCCACAATGTTTTTGACGACGTTTGCTTCAACAATGATTTCGACACTACTAGAGAACTTCATTTTGGGATAGGTTCGGATGGAAACCTTAACTTCATCACTTCTTCTAGACCACCTACTACTACTAGATCTCTTGTGAGCCGGTCTCAGGAAGACCGCCTCATAAAATCTATAGTATCTTTGTCTTTGGAAGAGAAGGATGCCGAAACTAGTGGGAGCTCAAGCAATCAAGCTCTTGCTTCTAAGGGCAAAAAGTTTAAGAAGAAGGGAAAGAAAGGGAAAAACTTCAAGCAAGTTGAAGATGAGTGCCATTATTGCTATGGCATGGGACATTGGCTTAGGAATTGTCTCGTATATTTGCGAAATATAAGAGAAGGAATCATCGTTCCAAAAGGTAAAATTCATAAGGAAATTTATGTTATTGATATAAATTATACTTCCACTACGACATGGGTACTGGATACCGGTTGTGGTTCTCACCTTTGTAATCATTTACAGGGTTTAAGAGACGTGAAGAGGCTTAGCAAAGGAGATGTGGATCTACGCCTTGGAAATGGAGCTCGAGTAGCGGCCGAATCCAAAGGAACTTATGTATTAGCTTTGCCTAATGGATTTGAGTTGTATTTACATAATTGTTTTTATGTGCCTACACTTTCTAAAAACATTATTTCTATCGCTATGTTAGACATGGACGGTTTTTGTTTTGTCATTAAGAACAATCGTTGTACTATTTCAAGGAACGACTTGGTTATAGGCCAAGCTCCTTCCATTAATGGCATTTACATTTTAGAAACCTCGAATCCGACTAATGACATCTACAACATTCATTCAAAGAAACTCAACTCAAGTGATCCAAATGAATCGTTCATTTGGCATTGTCGATTAGGTCACATAAACGAGAATCGCATCAAAAGATTAATTTCGACTAATGTGATTACACCATTTGATTATCAGTCATATGGAACATGCGAATATTGCCTTCTTGGCAAAATGACTCGTAATCCTTTTAGCGGTAAAGGAACTCGAGCAAGTGAAATATTGGGACTCATACATACCGATGTGTGTGGACCAATGAGTATCACCGCTCGAGAAAATTATGACTACTTCATAACCTTCACCGATGACTTGAGTAGATATGGGTATATCTATTTAATGAAACATAAGAGTGAAGCTTTTGAGAAATTCAGGAATTTCAAAATGAAGTAGAGAACCAATTAAACAAAAAGGTAAAAGCACTACGATCCGATCGTGGTGGAGAATATCTTAGCCTTGAATTCGATTCACACTTGAAAGGTTGTGGTATTATATCACAACTTTCTCCACCCGGAACGCCACAACTCAATGGTGTTTCCGAAAGGAGAAATCGAACCCTACTTGATATGGTTCGATCCATGATGAGTCAAACCGAGTTACGGAACTCGTTTTGGGGATTTGCAATCCAAAATGCAATTATATCTTTGAATAATAGTCCCACAAAGGCAACCGAAAAGACTCCATTTGAGATGTGGAAAGGAAGAGTTCCTAATCTATCCTACATGAAAATTTTGGGATGTGATGCTTACGTCAAGGCAAAGACCGACAACAATCTTGCCCCAAGATCCGAAAAATGCATCTTTGTAGGTTACCTCATGACCTCTCGAGGATATTACTTCTACAAACCTCAAGAAAACAAAGTGTTTATGTCTAGTGAGGTTGTTTTCTTAGAAACTGACTTTATTTCTAAGAGACAGAGTGGGAGAAATTTTGAACTTGATGAAGTTCAAGGGCCGCAAACCGAGATAGAGACGCAAGAAGATGTTCCTTCGTCGTCTAACGCGGTTGTCTCTCCTCCACTTAGAAGAACGGGCCGTGTTATTCGCCATCCCGATCGATATGTGGGACTTATCGAAGAAGATGGAACACTCGATGTGTTGCTTTTAGAAAGTGACGAGCCTGCCACCTACAAGGCCGCAATCTCTAGTCCAAATTCCTCCTTATGGCTTGAAGCCATGAAGTCCGAAATGGATTCTATGCGTGAAAACCAAGTTTGGAACTTGGTGGATTTGCCTAAAGGGGCAAGAACTCTTCAATGCAAATGGATTTTCAAAGTCAAGAATGACATGATGATGTCTACAAAGCTAGGCTAGTGGCAAAAGGATTTACCCAAGTCCAAGGTCTCCATTATGATGAAACCTTCGCCCCCGTAACCATGCTAAGATCCATACGGATTTTGTTAGCGATTGCCACATTTCATGATTATGAAATATGGCAAATGGATGTCAAGACCGCTTTTCTAAATGAGAATTTAGAAGAGGAGGTGTACATGATACAACCCGAAGGTTTTGTCGATTCTAAAAATCCTAACAAAGTATGCAAACTTAAGAGATCCATTTACGGTCTTAATTAAGTAAGCATCTAGAAGTTGGAATCATCGATTCGATCATGTGATAAAAGAGAATGGTTTCACTCGAAGTGTTGAGGAACCATGTTTATACATGAAATTTAGTGGGAGCAATGTTGTGTTCCTAATCTTGTATGTCGATGACATACTACTCATTGCAAATGATATTCCGATGTTGTCTTCCGTTAAGAAATGGTTAGGTAACCATTTCCAAATGAAGGATTTAGGAGAGGAACAACGCATATTAGGTATCCAGATCCATAGAGATAGATCCAAGAGGATATTGGCACTATGTCAAGAATCTTATGTTGATTAGATTCTTCGACGGTTCATCATGGACAAATCAAAAAGGGGTTTGGTACCTATGGTAACTGGGACAATATTGAGCAAGTCTCAATCTCCCTCCAAACCCCATGATGTTGAACGCATGGAGTTGATCCCTTATGCTTCCGCTGTTGGATCAATCATGTACGCCATGATATGCACACGTCCTGATGTCTCGTATGCCTTGAGCATGACGAGTAGATATCAAGGAAATCCTGGTGAGAGTCACTGGATAGCCGTCAAAAACATCCTTAAGTACTTGAGAAGAACTAAGGTTTATATCTTAGTGTTTGGAGGAGACACCGAGCTCCCTGTTAATGGTTACACAGACTTAAGTTTCCAAATGGATAGAGATGACATGAAATCAAAAGCTGGTTTCGTTTTCATGCTCAATGGTGGTGCCGTTAACTGGAGAAGCTTCAAGGAAGCTGTGACTGCGGATTCAACGACGGAGGCTGAGTACATTGCAGCATCAGAAGCTGCTAAGGAAGCTGTGTGGATCAGGCAATTCACGGAAGGTCTAAGAGTAGTACCTACCGCAAATGATCCCATCACTCTCTATTGTGATAATAGTGGGACGATCTTCCAAGCTAAAGAGCCAAAGTCTAGTAATAGATCTAGACATGTACTTAGAAAATATCATGTAATTAGAGATTTCATTGAAAGAAAGGAAATTGCGATATGTAAGGTTGGGACGGATGACAACATAGCCGATCCGCTCACCAAGCCTTTATCGCAGGCTAAACACAACTGACATATGGTGTCAATGGGTCTTAAACGTGTACCTAGTTTGTGTTAGATTTTGAAATGAAATAAAAAGGTGTTGTTTTTGTTCATGTTCATAATCGCATTTGTCATTTATCTTTTCTTTATACATTGTTACATCCAAACGGGTTGTAGTGACAATTGAACCCCGTTAAAGTGAACTCGGATTAACATAGTATTCGCCCATAGTCACTTGTATGAGGTGACGTCTCGCAGTGACTAGAGTGTGATGCGATTGATGGCAAGTTCAAGTGCCATGGAGTCATATGAGAATGACTAGTCGATCACATAAAGTGCATGTTAGGAACACTTTGTCGGGCCTTATGACCGCTTATAGAGTTCTGGAAAATTTATATAGCCTGGTCGTGGCGAGAGCTACAATAGTATTCTAATGAGTCGTTTCTTTTGACTAAAGACTGTTCGCCTAAGGTGGCACAGTTTCAGATTAGCTTTGATTTATGTTACTACGACCTTCATAAATGGGGTCAAATGGGCATATTTTGGGTTATGATGGCTGTGGCTAGTCGAAGGGAACAAGTGTAATAGGAATTGTCCACCACTTGTCAGGGTTATAACAATATCTCAGGGCCACTCGAGGAGAAATGAACTGTAAATGCGTGGCCACGCTCGGAAGGTATCTATGGTAGATAATTCCGGTCAATCAGTTATTCTCCAGATCGAGGAAACCACTCTCGATATGATCACTTGCAAATACGACCTGAAAGACACTTTGCATTGAGTGGGAGATAGTAATAGGACAAGAGAATTGGTGACGCACACTTGTCGAGGACAAGTGGGAAATTGTTGGAATATGTGTCCTCCGACAATAATGCGATCACAACTGTTGATCATGATGATCACATGTTTAAATCTCGTTTTAAGAATACATGTGGGATGTAATATTTTACAGTCAACTAGTCCACACATATCGGTAATGATTGGCTGACTAGAGTTTGACATTACTGTCGTGCAACGGTGGTGATCAGTTGATCCCTTAGTTCATACCTAAAGGGTAACACTCTTAATTGAATATTTAATTGATCGTATGACGATACGAGTTAATTAAATTACTTAATATTGACGGACGATTTTGGAAGTAATATTTACGTGTCTTATTGTAATTTGATTATAATAAGATACGGTCTAAGTAATTAAATTGTTTTATTACTTAGATGAAATTATTGTTTGCGGAAACAATTGAAACGGAATGAATAATTTATTATAAATACAAGATGTTGTAATTTATAATTGGTAAACCGTTTTGGTACAAGTAATTGTGAATTACTAAGTCGATTTTGTACATGACGTATTTTATTAATACGTTGATTTTTAATATGTTAAAAATGCATGACAATTTTACATGACTTGTGACATGTGACAAATTGATAAATTGACAAAGATAAAATGGAACCCATTTTATCTTATATGGACCGAAATATGGAGGGAGTATGGTGTTTAAATTATGTTAATTTATTTGGGTGGAAACAACATGATTACACACCTAGCTAGTAGCCATGCAAGCCTATGTTTTCTTGAGAAGAATAACTTGCCCATGCATTGGCTCTCCTCCTCACCACCCACCGGTTTTCTAAGGCCAAAATTAGAGAGTTTTTCTCTACAATTTTTCATTCACAATTACTACAATTATTTCTAATGTGAGAAATAAAAACCTCTCTACATCTTACAAAATTAGAGAGATAAAAAAAACTCTAAAATTCTTTCCTCTATTTACCAAAATAATAGAGTACAAAATAAATATTTTGGGTCAATTTAAGTAAGATTATTATTATTCTAGATCAAGTAATATTAATCTATTAAGGGGTTATCTTGGGTATTCATCTTTGGGAGAGATTCTATCTTTGAATCTTTGTTCATCCATATAAGGAAAGCTCAAGAACAAGTAAGAAGGAGATCTTATTTGTGCCCTTTGATCCGAAATTCATAGTAAGGAAAACGATTTCTTCACTTACCTTTTTAGTTTGCATGCATAAGATTTGTATTTAATTTTATGACTAAATTAATTGTAACATATTTGAATATGTTGAGTATAATGAGATATAGATTTCCAACATTAACGATCTCGCTTCCGCTCGTCCCTAGCTCTTCTTTTTTTCGTCCTCTATCACGCCTTTCCTCCCTGACCTCACGTCACTCCAAAAGCTTTGACAAACACGAAAAACTCTCCTTCCTCTTTTTACCCGGCTCTTGCCGTTAATAACATCAAGAATCACGTTACCGTCGAACTCGGGATGGATAACGACCAATATGCCCTTTGGGTTGCGCTCTTTATGAATCATGCTAAATCGAATCGAGTGCTCCACCATATTATCAAACCGAAATCCGGTGGTCCAAAACCGCCAGTCACGGACGATGAAAAGGAGATGTGGGAAGTTCTTGATGCAACGGTCCTTCAATGGATTTATGCAACGGTCACTAGTGAGCTTCTCGAGACAATTGTTGAGGCCGAATCCACAGCTATGGAATGTTGGAATCGTATTCGAGATATTTTTCTCGATAAACAACACTCATGGGTCAGAACTCTTGAACAAGAGTTCTCCCACACTATGATAGCGGATTTCCGTGTCTCGGCCTCACTGTCAAGGTCTCAAAAGCTTGGCGGATCAACTTAAGAATGTTGGATCTCCGTAAGCGATTCTCGTTTGGTTTTACAATTAGTTTACTGGTCTTACGATGCTTATCACGGTGTTGGTAAGCTAATTCGTCAAGCCAATGCTCTCCCTCCATTTTATCGTTCTCGTTCTATGCTTACACTTGAAGAAGCGGGTTTTGCGAAAAGTGCCGCCACTACTGCCTCATCTCCTTCGGCCCTTTATGCAAAATCCAATGACGAGGGTTCGTCTGCCTCTATACTTGGTCGTCCTCCTCAAGGAAATACAAGTAAGTCTAACAAGAATGGGAACAAGAAGAAAGGGAAAGGCGGGAAAAATAACCACGGACAAAGAATCCTCCTCCGCCTCTCGCGCCACCAGTGCTCTCCCTCGCCTTGGCACCTGTCCCCTCTTGGCCTGGCAGTGGTTATGGAGGTTGGCCGTGGGGACCACCGGGTTGCGCCTATCCACCATGCTCCTACCCCACGTCTCCATGGCAGCCTCGTGCTCCTATGATGCGGCCACCAATGGTTCCTCGACAGCAGCAGCACGCCTATACGGCTGACAATGCTCCTACTCAAACTGACATCGAAGCAGCGATGTACACTCTCGCATCGACCCGAATTGGTATATGGATACCAATAGCGACATCTCACATGACCGCAACCGCAGGTATTCTCTCTTCCTATGTTAATTTGAGAAAAGATAATGGTATTCTTGTCGGTAATGGTCAAACTATTCCGATTAATGGTTATGGGCAGACTACGCTTAACAAATAGACCACAACATTCAACCTCACAAACGTGCTACATGTCCCAAAACTTGTCAAAAATTTAATATCCGTTCGCAAATTTACCACTGATAATTCCGTTTCCGTTGAATTTGACCCACTTGGTTTTTCTGTGAAGGATCTCAAGACGGGGACACGTCTAATGCGAGTTGATAGTCGGTGAGATTTATATCCTATACACTCTTCCCCACCAGTCCGTTCCCAAGCGTCATTCACTGCCATTCAACCCTCTCTCTGGCATGATCGTTTAGGTCATCCCGCAAATCCCGTTTTTGAATTTCTTAGGCGTAGCAATGCTATACATTGTAATCCTATTTCAAAACACTCTGTTTGTTCCTCTTGTTCTTTGGGAAAAGCTGTTAAACTGCCTTTTATTAGCTCTACTACCAAATCGTGTTTGCCATTTGATATCGTACACTGTGATCTTTGGATGTCTCCTATTGTTAGTTCATCCGGTCACCGTTATTACTTAGTCATTCTTGATGATTTTACCAATTTCGTGTGGACTTTTCCATTAGCCAAGAAATCGCAGACCTACTCGGTCTTCTTGAATTTTCGAAAATATATTCACACCCAATTTGAAAAAGAAATTAAGTCTATACAATGTGATAATGGTAAAGAGTTTGTTAATGGTCCGTTTCTCGAGTTGTGTGCCAACCACGGTTCGTCCTTCCGGCTATCGTGTCGTCACACATCTCCTTAAAACGGTATGGCCGAATGCAAACTCCGCTCCCTTAATAATGTTGTTCGAACTCTTCTCCTTCATGCTTCGGTACCTCCATCATTTTGGCATCACGCACTTAGTATGACCACGTATTTATCTAACATACTTCCCAATAAATAATTAGAATTGCAAAGTCCTGTTTTCAAACTTTACAATAAACATCCGTCCTACGCAAATCTTCGTGTTTTTGGATGTCTATGCTACCCCTTAATTCCCTCAACCACACGGCACAAACTTCAGGCTAGGTCCTCTAAATGTGTCGTTCTCGGTTATCCTGACAATCACCGTGGATATAAATGTTACGATCTCACTCAAAAGAAAAGAATCTTAAGTCGGGATGTCATATTTGATGAATTTCATTTTCCTTATTCTGATATTCAAACAAGGTCTGCACCCGACTATCGCTTTCTTGATGACGTTGTTTCACCTTATGTCCTTCACCAGCTAAACCGAGATACCACCATTCCCCCGACATACCTCCTTCGCCACGAACACCACCACAGACCCCTCCTACTGCCTCACCCACCGACCCTCCTACTGCCTCACCTAACGAACCAACTGAACCCGTGACATAACCCACTCCACCACAAGTTAACGTACCCCCAACGGTCCAACCTACCATCGACAAAGCCGTGACTCGAGGAGACCATGGAATACGGAAACCCAAACCCATTTTTGATCTTAATACTACCGTTCCTATTTCCCCTATTCCTCGCGACCCCGTATCCGCCCTTAACGATGTTAATTGGAAGTTAGCTATGGACGACGAATATCGTGCTCTTATTAGCAATGGAACGTGGGAATTAGTCCCGCGACCGCCTAATGTGAATGTTATTCGTTCTATGTGGATTTTTCGTCATAAATTTCACTCTAATGGTTCTTTTGAAAGGCACAAAGCTCCTCTTGTAGGTGACGGTAAAACTCAGTAGGTGGGCATCGATTGTGGTGAGACATTTAGTCCAGTGGTCAACCGGCCTCTATTCGTGTGGTATTATGTCTTGCTCTCGCACATAAATGGCCAATTCATCAACTCGATGTGAAGAATGCATTTCTTCATGGCTCCCTTAATGAAACCGTCTATATGCATCAGCCAGTCGGCTACCGTGATAAAACCAAACCATCCCATGTGTGCTTACTCCGTAAATCGCTTTATGGGCTAAAGCAAGCACCTCGTGCCTGGTACAAACGTTTTGTGGATTACGTTGCTGAAATCGGTTTTGCTCATAGTAAGTGTGACCACTCTCTTTTCATTTACAAGAACGGTAAGGACATTGCCTATTTACTTTTATATGTGGACGACATTATTCTTCCCGCTTCATCGCATTCTCTACGCAAGTCAATCATGGCTAAACTTGATAAAGAATTCGCAATGAAAGATCTCGGTCCTCTTAGCTATTTCCTTGGTATTTCTGTTCGGCGTCACAAAGATGGTATGTTCTTATCACAAACTAAATACGCTATGGAAGTACTTGACCGTGCAGGCATGATATCTTGTAAACCGCGCTCTACACCGGTTGATACAAAACCAAAGCTCAGTTTGAACTGAAGTCCACCGTGTGCTGACCCGTCTCTATACCGCAGCCTAACGGGTGCCCTGCAATATCTCACTTTGACTCGTCCCGACATCTCATATGCCGTTCAACAGGTATTCTTATTTATGCATCAACCGATGGAAATTCATATGAATGCTCTCAAACGAATCTTGCGATACATTAAGGGCACTTCCCACTTCGGTTTATGGCTGGGTTCCTCACCACCCACCTCTCTCACATCCTATACGGACGCTGATTGGGCAGGCTGCCCCGACACCCGCCGTTCTACTAGTGGGTACTCCGTTTTCCTAGGTGATAATCTGATCTCATGGGCCTCAAAACGCCAGCCCACCCTTTCACGGTCCAGCGCTGAGGCCAAATACAGAGGCGTAGCCAATGTAGTTCTCGAGTCATGTTGGTTACGTAATTTATTACTCGAGCTTCATCATCCACTCTCAAAGGCCACATTGGCTTATTGCGATAAAATTAGCGCCATCTACCTTGCTGGGAATCCCGTCCAACATCAACGTACGAAGCACATTGAGCTCGACATTCACTTCGTCCGTGAGAAGGTTGCTCGAGGTGACGTACGTGTGCATCACGTCCCTTCTCGACATCAACTAGCAGACATCTTCACAAAGGGTCTTCCTTCAGTTCTATTTGATGATTTCCGAGACAGTCTTAACGTTCGCCTTCCTCCCGATACGACTGCGAGGGTGTGTTAGAATATATGTAAATATGTCAATTATTTACGTATTATTTACTTACTTAGTTTAGTGTAATCTTTTGATAGCAAATATCTTATTGTAATTAGGTCAAGTTTATGCTCTACTCTTTGTATATAAACTCTCAAGATTATGAATAATAATCAGGCAATTACTTTCCTACAGTTATGAAATAAACAACCAAGCTATGGATTAACTTCAAGAATTGCTTATGTAAATCAAGGCAGTGAAATAAACAACAATTTATGAAGATTTGGATAATTTATGCTCTTAAATGATGTACTCCGTAGGAATATACTCCAATAAGAGAACGTTTCAAATTGTCAAATGTATGGGCTTATATTGAATTAAGGACTCGAGATATGCATGATATAGGAGGATATTATCTTGTAGTTATATATGTATATAATATAATTAGTTAACATAATAGTAGGAGTAGAATCGGGATAGTCTAATATTGTGTTAACCACAATTAGTATATATGTATGATGTATACACCGTACGTAGAATAATGAAAATAACCAATTCATCTTCTTCCAAATTCTATTGATTTTCACATGGTATCGTGAGAAAAAAAAAATCGATCCAAAAATATTTTCACAATAAAATCACAGTTTTACCATGATTGGTACTGATGCAAAATCGATTGGAAATGGAAGTGGTCCAAAGACCATTCCCATGACGTCACCCTTATACCTGCATCCTTCGGATAGTCCCAATTTAAATGTTATGCAAACAATTTTTAATGGCAATAACTACAACATGTGGGCAGATGCCGTCAAAAATGGTCTTGATGCGAAAAATAAACTGGCGATTATTGAGGGGAGAATTAAGAAGCCGGAAAACGATGGTGATGAAGAAACTCTGGAGCAAGTTGCGTGGAGGCAGTGTCAAGCCATGATTAGGGCATGGCTTCGGAATGTAATTGATCCGAAACTGCACCCGAGTATTGCTTTCTCTCAACTTGTTGAAAAAGTTTGGGAGGAGTTACGTGATAGATATTTGGCGGGGAATGCTGCACGAGTTCATCAATTGAAAAATGAATTTAATGAATTAAACGAATGTAAACAAGGAAGAGACTCGGTGGTTGAGTATTATACGAAGCTGAAAACAATTTGGGACGAATTGGGCAACTATAGCAAGGCAAAAACTTGTACTTGTGGAACAGCAGCATCCATAGCCAAGGAGAAAGAGGAGGAGAAAGTGCACCAATTCCTAATGGGGTTAGACTCGAAATTGTATGGCAATATACGAACTAATTTGTTGATGGAAGATCCGATTTCTGAGTTAAATCGTGTCTATGCCCTTATTTTGAGAGAGGAGCGCCATGTTTCTGTTATCTAGGAAAAAGATGAGCGACACAAATCAGCAATGGCGGTCAGAAACCATGGAGTAGGACGAGGAAGTGGTGCATACTCCAAGGCAGAAAATGAGGAATCTGAACGGCCACCACCACCGTTGTATAATTATTGTGGGAAGTATTATCATACTAAAGAAACTTGCTACGATAAACATGGGTATGGGTTAGTAAAAGCAAGGGGTCATGGCAGAAGAGGTGGAGCCAGTAATCGAGGAGGCAATGGCAGAGGAAGGGGTCGTGGCCTTGGACACCAGGCAAATGCAGTTGGGAGTTCATCGGAGGGTTCGAAGCAAAATATCCCCTTCACCACCGAGGAGATTGAGAAGCTCTGTACCTTGTTGAATGGTAGTGCAGACGGTAATAACAAACTACAAGGTATGAAAGCTACTGTAAATGTCGAATGGCTAATAGATAGTGGATGTTCGCATCATATGACAGGAAATAAGGATCTGCTTAAAAATATTTGGCGTGAGGAGTCGTCTACTGTTAGTTTGCCTGATGGTAGGAGGATGAAGGCTGACATTCATGGAGAAATAGAATTAAGCTAAAACTTCACTTTGAAGGATGTTTTATTTGTGCCCACACTTACTTGCGATTTCATTTCCGTTCAACAGTTGATAAGTGAAAACAATTGCGTAGTTAATTTTTATTCTGACTATTGTGAAATGCAGGACCTGACTACGAGGATGAGGATTGGATGGGGTGAGCATCGACAAGGGGTGTATTATTACAAGCCGGAACGGTTGGAGCACGTTGGGCAGATGACCATAGCTAAGGAAGGAAATTGTGGCATAAGCGGCTTGGACATCCTTCTAAGAGTATTTTTTCTCGTTTTTCTGATTTAGTTGGACGTAATTTAAGTTGGAACTTGGATATGGTTTGTGATTCTTGTTGTAGGGCGAAACAAACCCGTACTCCTTTTCATTTAAACAATAAACGTTGTGATATTTTGTTTGGACTTATCCACTGTGACATATGGGGGCCATATTGAATAGCTAGTTTGACACGAGGACATTATTTTCTCACCATAGTTGATGACCATAGCCGGGGAGTTTGGGTCTACCTCATGAAAGATAAAAGTGAAGCGGGTGATTTTATGAAAGTTTTTTGCCAAATGGTAAAGACTCAATTTGAGACTTGTGTTAAAATTATTCAAAGCGATAATGGGACAGAATTATTATCCGGACCTATGCAGCGCTATTATGAGGAAAATGGAATTTTATTTCAAACTAGCAATACAGATACACCCCAACAAAATGGTCGAGTGGAAAGGAAACATCGTCATATACTTGAGAAGGCACGAGCATTACGTTTTGAAGGAGGGTTACCTTTACATTTTTGGGGAGAGTGCATATTAACTGCTGCATATCTTATAAATCTTACACCGACACCTTTATTAAATGGAAAGACCCCGTATGAAATTTTATATCACAAGAAACCAAATTTTGACAATGTTAGAGTATTTGGGTGCTTGTGCTATGTTCATAATAAAGATAGAACACGGGATAAGTTTGGAGAGCGTGTGAAACGTTGCATTTTTATTGGTTACCCACATAGTAAAAAAGGGTGAAAAGTGTGATTTGAAAGAGAAGCGAGTTTTTGTGTCACGCGATATTATTTTCTATGAGCACGTTTTTCCTTATTTGCTGTCTGGAAATGTGAAAAATGCACTACAGGAGGGGGGTAACATGAATCATACGAACCCCCAGACTTCGATTTTTTCAGACCACCCCATTATTGAATTTGAAGCTATTGAGCCCCACGTTGTGAGGGGGAGTAGTACTATAGGGACAGACAAAAATAGGGAAGACATGGAAGTTTTATTCGAAGACAATACATCATCCCCAAATGGTGCTGTGAATGATACAGAGAACATTGAAAACGATGGTAGTGATACTCGTTTGACAGAAAATGAACAAGTAGTAGCAGGTAATGACCGAACAGAGGAGAGAATGGGTCGTGGAGCGCGAGAAAAATTCGAGCCGTCTTGGAAGATGGATTATTATTGCAAATCAACAAGAATAATACACCCAAAGTCGCATGCTCATCACGAACAACACAAATCCTCGTCGTTGTCAGGTACACGCTATCCGCTAGTCAATTATATAACTACTAATTGTTTTTCACCTTCTCACAAAAGTTTTCTAGCAAAGCTTGATAAGCACAGTGAACCCACATTTTATCATGAAGCCGTGAAGAGTCCAGAATGGCGAGAAGCAATGAGGAAGGAGATAGATGCTTTGAAAGGAAATGGTACTTGGAAAATAGTGAGCTTACCCGAAGGCAAGAAAGCAATAAGGTGCAAGTGGGTGTACAAGATCAAGTATCGTGCAAATGGAGAGATTGAAAGATATAAGGCGAGACTTGTAGCACAAGGTTTTACTCAAGTGGAAGGAATAGATTTTAATGAAACATATGCACCGGTCGCGAAAATGACGAGTGTGAGATGTATGTTAGCAGTTGCAGTAATGAAGGGATGGTTGATTGAACAATTGGATGTTAACAACGCATTCTTGCACGGAGACATCGATGAGGAAGTTTACATGAGAATACCACAAGGATTTGAGAAAAGAGGCGAAAACAGAGTGTGTAGTTAATGAAGTCGATCTACGGATTAAAGCAAGCTTCTCGTAATTGGTTCGCTAATCTTACGGTTGCCATGAAGAGGTATGGTTGTATACAATCTCTAGCCGACTATTCTCTGTTTACGCTCAATAAAAGTGAAGTGTTCATTGGAGTACTTGTCTATGTGGATGATATGATTGTTGTTAGTAACAACAAGAGAGCTTGTGCACATTTCAAAAATTTCTTGAATGAACAATTTGGGATCAAGGATTTGGGGCAGCTAAAATTTTTCTTAGGTATAGAAGTTGACCAAGGAGCAAATAGGCTATTTTTAAACCAAAGAAAGTATGCCATGAGCATTGTGGAAGAAAGTGGAATGAAAGGTACGAAGACTGCATATACCCCAATCCAACCGAGACACAATTTGTCACTAGCAAAAGGTTATGTATTGAAGGATATTATGAAGTACCGACGGCTAGTTGGGCGATTAGTGTATCTAACAATCACAAGGCCAGACCTTGTTTACGCAGTTCACATTTTATCGCAATTCGTAAATGAACCAAGAAAGGAGCATTGGGATGCGGCATTACGAGTAGTGAGGTATATTAAAAGGAATCCAGGCAAGGGAATCACTTTCAAGAAGGAGGCCGACTATTAATTAATAGGCTACTGTGACTCGGACTATGCATCATGTCCGATTACCAGGAGGTCTTTAAGTGGTTATTTCGTTTCAATAGGTGCATCCCCAATATCATGGAGAGCAAAAAAACAAGTAACGGTGGCAAAGTCGACAGCTGAGGCCGAATATAGGGCAATGGGAGGAGTAACTAGCGAAATGATATGGATAAAATCATTCCTCGCATGGTTGGGAATTTTTCATACAAAGCCGATGAAGCTGTATTGTGACAATCAAGCAGCAATCCATATTGCGAAAAATCCAGTGTTCCATGACCGCTCGAAACACATCGAGATAGATTGTCACTTTGTGAGACAACACTTAATTGCAAATACCATACACACGTTTCACATCCGAAGTAAGGAGCAAATAGCAGACTTGTTTACCAAGGCGCTAGGCAGAGAAAGCTTTGACCACCTACAGTACAAGTTGGGTCTCGGTCTACCGAGTCCTCCAACTTGAGGGGGAGTATTGAATTAAGGACTCGAGATATGCATGATATAGGAGGATATTATCTTGTAGTTATATATGTATATAATATAATTAGTTAACATAATAGTAGGAGTGGAATCGGGATAGTCAAAGATTGTGTTAACCACAATTAGTATATATGTATGATGTATACACCGGACGTAGAATAATGAAAATAAACAATTCATCTTCTTCCAAATTCTATTGATTTTCACAGCTTAAGATCCTTAATTTTAA